>NC_136912.1:21943887-21996387 GCF_949606895.1 Notothenia rossii | reverse complement strand
ATAAGGAGCCACTCCCCACGCCCCTCTGATAGATTTTTGGTTAAAAAGAACACAATGGTGCTCTAGGAGGAGATTCAGGTGATAAGGTGGGCAGGGGTTACCTTGGTTGGTGATTGGCTAATGGTTACACAAGCCAACAAATCGTTATGACATCATAAAGTGGCCGAAATCTGGTCACCTCATTTTCAGACAGGTTTTTATAGAAATGGATCAGGACAAAAAGAGAGATTTTTTTCCCCTGAAACTTTCAGAATCTCTTCACACAAAAAAAAGTAGATTCTGCACAATAGGTGACCTTTAACATAGGAGTTGTTTCCTGCTGCATTAATGCTCTGAATGCTGTAAAACTTTTAATGAGTGAACAAATATTTAATATTTTTTTTATTTAGCTCTCAGGAAATCTAAACTATACGGGACGAGCAGATATCTGATATTCATTGCAAGATGATATCCCTATCTATATAACCACATTATTGCACGTCCCCCTGTTTCTCATAATATGATAGCTTATTTACTACCTACAAATAATTGTGCTGATAAAATATCAGTCTTCCTAATAGTACAGCTATAACTGTGCAGAATATGTAAGGTAATATTGCACTTTGCTACCACAACACACAATGCAAACTAATATGCTTCTGTTGACACCACATGGGTATCGTCTCAGACTTCATATCTGGAATGATGATCAGACCAAATGACCTTTGCCTCTGCTCTCTTGTTTTGCCTCCGTTTGGGAATCGTGTTGTGCTAATGCTGCCAGCAAATAAGGCTGTGCTCGCACTCAGAGAGTCTAGTGAGTGTTGGAATAAATAAGTGAACTCAATAACCGCAAATCAAATATTATTGGAATATGATATTTGCATTAAATGTTTTACTATTCCAATTATTGGGCTGTTTAAAGCAGAGATTTTCCTCTTCATGATTAAACTGCTATGAAAAGATGCTTTGTGTAGCGACACTAATGGATCGATGCACACTATCGTCTCATTTGTATATTTAAAGAGAGGTCTATTTGGCACTACTGATGACATGTTTCATTACTCGCATTTCATTTAATGAGCCATTTCCCTTGCCTCTCTTTACTATTGTTTTCAACCATTACGAGTCTCATATCCACTCCAGTCTAGGAAAAAAATATTTTCTATTAATTTCCTCTCTTTTATCACAGTTCCAATGAAGTCAATTGATAAAACAAAATGAATTGTGCTGTACGTGATTGAGTCAACTAGTGAAATATATCTATCCTTGGTTAACGCTTGCTCAAAAATCTCGGAAATATTGCTGGAAACTATTTTGAAACCTTTTGCTGCCGACTGCTAAGTTATGCATCAAAGGCAGTGAGGGGGAGAAACAGTGGAATATGCTGACAGAAAGTCTCGCAGGGGCTGTGTGAACAGGGCAGATGTGTTAACAATTCATTTGACGATGATATATTTACACTGGTAATTTAAATATAGAACTGATCTAAAGCTGAATTCAAGATTTCCTTGCCGTAACACGGGGTGACGTGTGCAGTGTTGGAATGCAGTTTCCTGAGGCTATGCTGAGGAAAGCAGACGTCCTGTTTAGACTGTGAACCCATTAGGTCAAGCAGACAGGTAAAGACATGTGTCGGGGGGGGCAATAAGGGGGAGTGGGTGACAGATGATGAATAAAGCAACTGATGGATGGGTGAAAGATTAAAGACAAAGAGAGCACTGTCTATCAACATGTTTGGCAGGGTACAAGAAAGGGACATCATTGTAAAACACTTGACCACAGACTGTCTGAAGTAGAGATGACGAGACAAAGCAAGCTGTTTTGGGCAGAGAGGGTGGATTGTTGTGGAATTTTCAGAATGCAGAAAATGATTTGGAGCAGGTTGAAACTCGGCTCAGGGAGGGATGAAGCGATATGAGCAGCATTTCTTCTGCTGTCAGACTCCCAGACGTTGATGAGCCAAGCGCCTTGTTCCACAACACACTCTCACAGCTTTCATGCAGATAGCGTAAATCCACACATTAGGCACACCTGCTTGCAATGTGCAGGTGTGCATGTAAAAACACACACACTCACACATTTATAACTATGCAGTATTTTGCAGTGGGACCACCTCTGCAGTAAGAGCTATCCTCTCTTCTGCGGGCTGCTGCTTTCCCCTATATTTTTTCCCTCCCATATTTCTCCGCTTCCTCTCACCCCTCGTTCACTCTCCCTTCTCTCATTTCCCCTTTCTCGGCTTTCCCCTCCTCTTTCCCCATTCATCCCTCTTATTCTGCAGTCCACCCCCCTTCCCTTCTCTCTTTCCTCTGTCTCTCTCTCTCTCTCCATCGCTCCCTCTAGAAGCAGGTGATGTAGAATGGTGCTCAGCAGTATCTGACTATCAGGCCTGACTCTGTGAGAGGAATGATAATCACTGTGCTGCACTGCAGAGAGAGAAAAAGACGAGAGGGAGCAAGGGAGAGACAGGGAGGGAGGAGAGGGAGGGAAAGGGGGCATGAGGTAAAGGGAAAGGGGGGCAAGTGCGGCAGTAAAAAAAAAAGAGGAGGCAAAATAAAGTGGGGAGGGTTTGAGAGGAGGAGGGCAAGAGTGGGACAAAGAGAAATGAGTGAAAAGGACAAAGACATAAAGAAAGAATGAGAGGTTTAGAGAAAGTGAGCACTACTATTGTAACATATACCTCCACTGTGTCATGCCCTCGCTTTCCTTTAACGTAAACACCTTCTCCACCATCACTCCCCTCATCTTTCCCTTGGTGATTACACACTTACACACCTCTGACAACACTATCCCTAACACCACAATAGCTTGTAGTACAGCAGCCCCGTGGTATAAGGGAGAGCCTTAGCCTTGTGTCTGAGCGCCAGGAAACATTAACTGCAGCAGCGAGGTCATCTGATCGGCACTATGCGGTCCCCCTCTCTCTCCTTACTCCTCTTCACACTGCTGCAGTCTGCTACCAGCCCCCCCAGTGGCCACCAGCTGAACTACCGGCCATGCTGCCTCCTGCAACGCCTGTCCCGAGAAACAGCTCTGGCGATGTACAATGTATGTATGTCATTTGCTGAAGCCCGCTATCCATAAATCACTCGCTGTTACTGGGAGCAATTAAAGCCAAACCCTGCGGCCACTGCGCATTATCATTTTCCTAACTAGTTATTGTGAGTGTGTGGGTGTGTATATTTGTTCTGTAGGTATTTTGTTTATGGGGGTTTGTGTGGAGGGACAAGGGAAAAGAGACCGCTTCACCGCATGCGGGTCTACTGCATTGCCATCCACCACAGCTTTGTTACCATCAAGCTGTCCACTCTGGCAATGAGCTTTCTCCCTGTCTCCATCTGGGCTCTCCACCCTGCAGATACACATTGAAAATCACTGACTCTATTCACAGCATCGGCCTTTGAAATGTTTATCCTTTTGTGTAGCCAGGGCTGTCTATAGGGGGGAAAAACAAAACGGAAACAAGAAGCTCATAGAGTGAGATTTTAAGCGTGGCTTACCGGACAAATGCCCATGATTCAGATTAGCTCCTTTGTTGCTTTTTGTGTGTGTGTGTTTGTGTGAGTGTGAGCGATCGTGATGCTCATCACTTTCCACTGCTAGTCTCTAAAACAGTCATCTCTCTTAATATCCATGACAGCGGCCATTGTTTAGAAAGATGCAAACAGGATGGTGGCACACAACTGGCCTTCTGTGTGCGAGCGTGAGTGAGACACACCATACATATGCATGCATGCTATTTAGATGGCATTTTATAGGCCATTATGTGCGTGTGTTTTTTTTTTTGTGTGTGTGGGGACCATTAGACTAATAGTATGCGTGTTAGGAACAGGCTTTTCCCACCCACTGCTATTGTCCATTAAGGTTGACCAGAGGAGAGTGAACAATGGCTTCACTGTGGGGGCCAGTAGGAAAGAGTACAAGTGAGGATGAGGCTAAAGATACGTAGTCTTGCAACACACACACACACACACACACACACACACACACACACACACACACACACACACACACACACACACACACACACACACACACACACACACACACACACACACACACACACACACACACACACACACACACACACACACACACACACACACACACACACACAACATCCCTGTTGAGAGTGATTAGGAGTGCTGCTGTGAACAATAGACAGAGTCAATAAAGGACCTCGGAGACAACCGGATACAAGCACAAGGTCTCTATCCCTCCACTCCTTCCCCCCCTCCTCCTCCACCTCCTCCTCCACCACCTCCGCTTCCTATTCCATATTTTTTCTTTCTCTGCATCCTGTCCACTTTCTCCTCTTTCTGTATGCTGCTTTTTCTTTATAACCACGAAACTGCTCTTCCTCCTCCACTTTCCAAACCAGGCCTTCTTTATTTATAATATCTGACCCCTGCTTGCTCTCTGTCTCTCTTTTTCTCGTTGTCTCTCTCTCTCTCATATATACCCAGACTCCTTTGTGGCACTCCTGTCTTTTATAAAATGGGCAGACGGGCTGAGCTGACAGAGCCTGACACAGTGGAAAGCCGCAGCAAACAGAAATCCATCCTGTCAGTTTAATATCAGTGTCACTCATTTTACAAGGTTAAAGATAACTTTGCCTAATGTGCTGTCAGATCCAACCAAACACGTACATACCATAGGCCTACACACACACACACACACACACACACACACACACACACACACACACACACACACACACACACACACACACACACACACACACACACACACACACACACACACACACACACACACACACACACACACACACACACACACACACACACACACACACACACACACACACACACACACACACACACACACTATGAAGTACCCACACTGCACTCGAGAAGAAGACCGCATTAACTCACCCACCTACATGACTTAAAATGGTGATACGGCATATCTATGTATGAGAATTGGATATATTTGTGTGTGTGTGTGTGAACCCCATCTCAGCCCTATCACCCCCGTGACAGACACAGTGCCACAGAAATGTCTTGGGGCGCCTCGCCCAATGTCTTGACAATAGTCTCAGTGTGTGTGAGTGACAGAGAGTGACTCGGGGACACAGAGGGGGCGTTATACTGGGTAGACGGCACGCACGCTCACACACACATACGCAGACACACACACACGTTAAAGAGGGAAGACACTGCACTCTTTCTCTCCCCCAGTGCTATTTCTCATTCCCTCTCTCCCTGACGCAGAGACTCAATCATTCTCACACTCTGTCTCCTTTGACGCAGAGGAAAAACATAAAACAACTGTTCCCTCTCTTTCTCTCTCTCTCTTTTTCTGCGCGTGTGTGTGTGTGCACGAGCACAGACTGTATAATTAATACGGCTTTCATTTTTTCTTTGAGCTATGAAGTATGCTTTTGGTATGCAAACAGACTTCTTGCATGTGTGTGTGTGCGTGTGTGTGTTGGGCCATTGAGCGGAAGGAGAAGGAAGGAGGCGAGTTAATGAGAGAGCAGGGGAGATTCCAACCCGCTCCCATCGATAACCTCACACCACACTTCAAGCGGATCTGTACACTGGCTCCCTTTTTCGCAATCCCCTTTGAAAATGATGGTTCAGCATTAGGGTTAAGAAACGACTTCAGTGAAGTCATTTCCCACAGATTTTCAGCGAGCTGAGCCTTGGCTGAGGGAGTCAGCCTGATGATTATGCGAATCCTGGCATTAAAAATTGTTTAAAAATGCAAATTATTCCACAGCTAGTGCCTTAAAGTAGTTAAGCTGCATGAAAAACATGTTTGCTGCATACTTAAACTGCAGGTTAAAACTGCACTAATAACTTATAATGAGTAAGTGCATATTCTCTTTAATATTAAATAGGTCTACCTTAGATGATAGCATTTGAGTGCTCTTGAAAATATAATTAATCAATAAAATAATTACTTAAAATTGAAACCAGTGCTCTTACTAAGTGTTGCTCAACTATAAAACAAACTAAGCAGATTCAAAGTGTTTTAAAATAAATATATATATATATATCTATTGTTTTATGCTTCGAGATGTATTTGTATTTTTGATATCATTTAGTGAGTTGTGGATGTTTACAAAGGGAAAAAGTAGATTGTTTAACTGATTAACCCTCAATGTGTCTGATAACTGAATAATCTCCATGATGTGTGAATGGAGCACTTAACGTCTACATAACGTCTAAACGAGTTAGGACATGCCGTGTGTAAATTGGTTTCCTAACAATCCAGATCTGAGATTAACATCATACATAAAGCCCCATACGGGAGTAGGGAATGAATTATTTAACCATCCATAATAATCATGCCATATGAGACTAACAGCGCTTTGTAAAAGTCACGCAGAGCCATTTCCTGCGGCAGCGACTCAACACACACATGAAAATAACACCAGCTTCTTTGATATTCAATTAGTAGTTTAGTCAATAATTTTCTATTCAACGTTTGATCACCCTTGGAACTACGATGCTTCTGCTGCTGCTTAAAATGTAAGGGAGGCGTGTGGTGCAGTGGGTTGTGCGTTGGTGTTCGAATCAGGGGGTCACAGGTTCAAACCCCACTGCAGTCAGCATGTCGTTGTGTCCCTTGGAAAGACACTTCACCCCAAATTGCTCCTGTGGGGATTGTCCATAGTATTGAGTATGTAAGTGGCTTTGGATAAAAGCGTCTAACAAGTGACATGTAATGTAATCAATTGAATCCCAAATACAAAAAAAAAAGAAACAATATGTGGCAAATTTAAGCAAGCTTGACTTCTGGCTTTTTTTTTGAAAATTCCGAAAAAAAGTGGAAAAAAAGAAACACCCATGGAGTGCATGTTGAGGTGAAATCGTCGATTCAACACATTTTTGATGGAAGGCTCCCTGCGATGGCTCTGCAGGATTTAAAAGGCTCTCAGTCGGCAAAGGCCGGCATTAAGAAACACTCTCACACATCTAATTCTAATCAAAGCCTGCTCTTTTAAACAGCCGTGAAAGCTTTCATGTTAACACGACACCGCGACCAAAGCTTTATTCGTGCTTTTAAAAGCAACTGACCGGTCAATGAGCGCGTGTTTGTGCCTGCACCTGACAATGTGCCATATCTGTTTCGACACACTCTATCTGTGCTTCTCATCTTACCGGTGATACTGTGTGTGACTCCCCCACCCATGCATAAATTGCCAGCGATCCCACTTACACTGTTTACGCCTGTGTGTATGTATGCATGAATGCGCACAGGGATGTGTATATATTCCGAACCATCTCGGGTTTTTCGGCTCAGATGTGAGCATTCTTTTATGCAGCCAATTAAAGGTTGCCATTTCATCCCCATGGAAACCTGTTTGGGGCTCTAATTGGCAGGAAGATTTGCATGACTTTGATTACATTTTTTTTTGTGTTTGTGCATGTCTTTGAATCTGAGTTAATGTTCAAAAAGAGTTTGTTGTGTTGCTTTTGTTGGTTTCAATTCCCTTTTTTCTCAAGTGCTGTTAGTTGCCATCTTTCTAATATCTCTGTATTTGTGTAACAGGAGAACAGAGCCTGATAAATAATGCATGTCTGACTTGTACCTGTGCTGTGTTGACCCATTAAGATCCAGCTTCACAGTAATACTGTACTATAACTGTGGTGTATTAGGATCAAGCTATTGATTTAAAGTGCAGGTTTAATTGATCATGTTGAGATTATTTTGCTTTGGGGGTGTTTGTTTGTCAAATACATCCATAAAACCTGTATGATGTGATCTTACAGTACATACAGGTATTATGGATGATGGTGGTAGTTGTAGTTATTAATTGGAACAGCCCAAGGAGAGAGTAAGAAGCAGTGCGTTGTGAGCATGTGATGATGTAGTCCGTGTGAGTATGTGTGCATGTCAAACAGGTCAAACTATTTTAATGCCTGCGTTTGAAGGCACCGGGGGGATTTCTCTCCAGCGGCTTGACCGGCTAGTTCTTGTAGTTCAGCTCTTCTTTCCTACGTGTGCGCACGTATAGGTGGGCGACTCTTATCTGGTCTATTTCTGACATGAACAGGCAAGTGGGGCTGAACAAGGATACACACACACACACACACACACACACACACACACACACACACACACACACACACACACACACACACACACACACACACACACACACACACACCAAGCACTCACAGAGACAAACACCAAGCACATACACATACATTGAAAGTGGTATAATATGGGGCATCGCTGCAGGCAGGGGCCAGCCAACTCAGATTTATGTAACTTCTTCGATAGGGCAGGTAGAAAGCTCTCATTCTCTTATACACACACTCACACAAAAATAGCCCAAAGAGTCTGAGCTGGTTTTACTCACAGAGTAAATCCCCCCCCGCTTCTTTCCTCTCCTGTCTTCTTCTAACCCTAGACCCAAATATCTCATTTCTATCTTTTCATTCCATCTCCTCCTTCTCCATCAGCTTTCCACCCTTAGGCAATCCCTAAGAACACATTCTCATCTCGTAGCTTCATATCTCCACCTACAACTTCACCGAAGTGTTGTCTTTCCCCCCCAGTTGCTTGATTCGCCACCACCCCCTTTTTTCTATGTCGTGGTTTACTGACCAGGAATTTATTTTCTCCTCTTCGACTCATTTCATGTGTATTCCTCTCCCCCTTCGCTTTCCCTATCTCCATCTTGATCTTCTGATTTATCTATCTTCCACCAACAATTCTAAAACAGATGGCTACACCATGCCTGGGGCAAAAACATTGGCTTTGGACTACAACACTACCAGGGCCAGTCTTTCACACGAACACAAGATCTAATAAGCTGATATCCAGCAAGAAATGTGCTCTGATTTGCCAGCAGCAAAAATGCATCCATATTGAACAGTGCAGATATTCACACCTTAGGCTTATTCCTTGGTAGCATGCTTAATTTTATCCAATCAGAAAAAATGGAAAGCAAAGATCAAAGCTGACTTTAAATATGGTGTTAAACAGTGCAGGCAGAGGGAAGGAACGGTTGTTAAGAGCCATTTGTTAAATTTAAAGAAACTATTAAGTGTTATTATAAAAAAGTTTGGAACCATTAAAAAAATCACGTTTTGAAAAGATGGATCCAGATGGAGAGTGATGAAAAGAGATGAAACCACTTAGGGAGAACAGAGAGATCAATCAGAGAAGACAGACGGAGGAGTGTGTGTGTGTGTGTGTGTGTGTGTGTGTGTGTGTGTGTGTGTGTGTGTGTGTGTGTGTGTGTGTGTGTGTGTGTGTGTGTGTGTGTGTGTGTGTGTGTGTGTGTGTGTGTGTGTGTGTGTGTGTGTGTGTGTGTGTGTGTGTGTGTGTGTGTGTGTGTGTGTGTGTGTGTGTGTGTGTGTGTGTGTGTGTGTGTGTGTGTGTGTGTGTGTGTGTGTGTGTGTGTGTGTGTGTGTGTGTGAGTGTGTGTCTGCGGTGGGAGGAGGGGGAAGACAGACATTGGGGAAGGAGGGTTGGAAAGAGACACTCTTTTATTGGACGAGTTACAGAGCAATGAGTTCAGAAGCAGACAGTGCAGGCGACTAGTCTATGGAATATTCAATCACTAATAGTGCTTGAAAATTGAGTCTTTTTCCATCTCATCTTAGTTTTATAACTTTGTATGTTTAAGTTTTAACCTGTAAACTCTGCTATGAAAGTTTATTCATTCTTACATTTCCTAATTAACATTTATATATATACTTTTGTGTGTGTGTGTGTTTTGCTTTGTCATATTAATCCTGTCACCCGGTGTATTAAGCTTTGTATTATCTTGTCACACCTGTCATATCTGACTTCCGTAAAAAAAAATGAAATAAAGTTAGCATATTTAGGTCTGCATGTGCTTGGGGGCGTAATTCTGAAAGTAAGCACAATAGGTTGGTGCTTTTAAATTCTCTTGCAAATGTCTGCATTCAGTTTCATGGCTTCAAGCTCTTTGAGGTAAGAAAAACTAATGATATGCCGTTGTCTGTCTGCAGTTTCACAGACTTCTGAAAGGTTTATTTGCCGGTGAGGTTTCAGACACTTATTTCTAAAGTTTACCGAGAGCGAATGGAGTTGGCAACCTTAGTCATACAATCATGTAGCAGTTGGACAGCTACTGTGAAAACACCATGGCATGTGATGTATGGACCGCACAAACGAGGGAATTAAGGAATTAATAGAAGGAAGTGCTTTAAAACAGACAACTTGATAAACCCACCCACTTTAGGCGATGAATGGCTAGGTGAGCTGAGGTGATATAGTAAGGCAGGGCTTGAACTTCCCTGTCAACCTTATGTCTTTCAGTCTTAACACTGCTTTGTCTTTCACTGTTTGTGTGTACCATTAATCATAAATACCTCCAAGAAAACAAAGTCCAAAAGCATACAAACCTATCCCCAATTGTACAATTCATTACATACTGTGGGCCAATTGTTCATTTTTAACAGGGACCTGAACAGCGCCATGGATTCATCAATACACTGCACAGTTAGGCTAGTGATATTTCAGAGAGATGGTTGGGGCCATAGATTTTGACCGGCCCAGTCCTCAGTCAGATAACGGATCAATGAGTCAGGCAGATTAGTCACACATATTCCACTAAACAGCCCCTCTGCCCCTGCAGTGTCTCTGCTACTAGGGGATGGAGTGGGGGGTGGCAGGTTAATAGGGGGCAATGCCATTGTGTCATTTTGCTAAAAAGAGGAATGGCATTCTTCCCTATGTTATGTAAATTCATAAAGAATTATTTGAGAGGGATCTGGGATACATTATGATACAGCCTTACATAATTACACAATATGAAACCACTTTGGCATTTAGACCAGTTTACTTCCAGCATACAGAACCCTTTGGATTTGAACAGTGCACTTAATTTACTGTACAGTGTGTACAACCAAGCTTGGAGCCATTGTGGTGAATGAAAAAACGTGCACGTTTACAGACAGAAGCCTCAAGGCTCAGTATAAATTAAGCCCACAGGCACAGACCTAAATACATTAACTTTTAGAAGAGTTTACAGCTACAAACTCAAATGGACATTCATATCATTAAAAGAATATTTACTAAACTTTGTTTTCAGCGCATTTTAACATAATGAAGCTGATTATATGTGAATCCCCTACTATTAATACAAACCCCACATACATGCCCTCTGAGCTGATACCTGGAACATCCGCTGCAAGGTAAACCAATTCAAATCACTTCCCTTCAATTTCAATGTGAGTTTACTCAATTCGACTCAATTCCACACAATTTAGAATATTTAATTGAGCTGAGTTGGGCTGAGTCCAATTCACTTCAATTCTAAATCCATTCAATTCAATTTAATTCAACCCAACTCAATACCACCTAAGATACTTTTGTGTAGGAGGATAAAACCAGTCAGAAGGCTACTAAGCTGTCTTGAATCCCCGTCTGGTGCGAGAAAGAGAGCTTTTGTTTAGCAATATTGGGTAAAATTGCTCAACCCACCGACAGCCATTAAGGTAATGCTGGAAGGCAGATGAGCTGAATGCAGAGCTGTTCAATACAGAGCAGAGTCTTCAAGAAGCAAATAAAAGGAAGCATCTCAGCGAGGGGCTTGCTAGGTCTTTGTGTGTTGGAGTGTGTGTCAGACAGTTAAGAGAGTGTGTTTGTAAGCCTCTACGGATGTGTGTGATTCTAGGAGACAGAGTGTGCCTGGGCTTGTGCATGTGATGCGATCCGGAGGGAATGGAAGAAGAAACTGATGTAAGAACCGGAAAACTTTCCTCTCCGCTCGTGTGTCATCATATTCTTATCAGAGTTCGTCTGCTCACGGTGGAAAGTGTATATGCATAAGGATCTGGGAGGGTGTGTAATTATGTGCTATTATGTACACAGAAGAGCGTGTTGCACTGGGCACGTCTGTGTGTGTTAAAATCACACGTCTGACAGTGTCGGCTGTGTGTGCCTTTGCCTCAGCTTGTTTGAGCGCGCGTGCGTGTCGGAATGACATTCGCACATTCCTGCCATTTCACAGAGAGCTTGAAACAAAAGCTGAAGGAAGAAGTTGTTAACACAGTAACATTATCAGCTGAACAGCCTGTCTGTATTATTTTGTGTGGTAAACAGCCAAGACAGACAGGGGACTTCCAATCACATCCCAGATTTGGGTGACCTTGATGTGTTGGGAAACAGACACATTCTCTTCCTCTTCCTACCACAATCTCACTGCGTCTGATTCTCTCCTCGCTTTGTCTCTCCGTCTTTGTCATGAGCTCACACACGTAGAAACACGCCCACACACATCTTTGATTTGACACATTTTTGAGGACATTTTTACAGATTTTCGCTCCATGAAACCTAAATCTAACCTTAGCCCTCATGACTACATGCCTCACCTTGCCTTCATCTTGCTATTGTCATCACCCAAAACCTTGAAGTGAGGAAAATGTCATTTTTGAGGTCTCATCTTCCTCCAACCGAGGACTTCTGAACTTGTGCATTGTCACATCGTTTCCGCACAGTGTGTCTCACCACAGAGTCAGTAGCTGCAGTCCTTTGTCGCACCTCAGTTCTACACTCAGCTGCTCCCCTTCTGTGCGATTGTAAAGATTCTGACAGTGTTTTCTCGAACTAATAAACAAATCAGTCCAGTTGCACAAGCTATTCAGAGGGAAATGTAGGCATAATAGTTGCGTCTAGATGCGGCTAAAACAAGTCGATTGCAGAAAGGGCGATTTCAAATGTTCTGTATTTGGTGCAGTTCAAATAAAATATCACCACAAGTAAAGTGAGATCTCACTTTCAGTTACGATTTCTTTGACTGACAAATTCTTAGGCTGAGCATATGTGACTGTAATATAACCGTAAGAAGATTTACTAAACAGATTGACAAGACTTGTTCGTCTTCTGATCCTAGCACTTGCAAAATAAAAATGTCTCCCCCTACATAGATATATCAAAGATTATTTTGTAAAAAAAAAAAAACGTTATCGTTTTTTCCCCCATTTTTTTATTAAAGATCGTTCTAAAAAGAATTTTGAAGAGAGCTTTTTGTACCAAATATGATAAATAAAGCTTAAAGTTGCAAAAAACCTTATTGTAATTTCCAGAATATATATATATATATATATATATGTATATACTAATAAAGGACTGGCTTATCTATAGCCAATTGAGTAGCACTTGAAATGTTTGGCTCTATGAAACCTGATGTACTTATATGATTCTGTTTTCTTCAAGGTTGTATCTTCCTGGTCGAGTGTACTTATTGTAAGTCGCTTTGGATAAAAGATTCAGCTAAATGTAATGTAATGTAATATATTATTTAGTTTTTTACAGATTTACAAAGCTGCGAGATGACTAGTCATCAAAACTGTTCAGTTAACAGTAAAGGGACTTCATGCTCTTGCTTTACATTTAACACAGAGGTACCAGAACCCAAATGTTTGATATATTTTCTTTTTACCAATGGAAGTAGTTTCACCTTTAAACAGCATATTATTTTTAAGGTTTCAATATGATCCAAGTCGAGTGGAAAATCAATAGGAAAGAGCAAGCATGCGCTCCACCTTCACAGCCTTACATCTAATAAAAACACACATCTCGGTTTTTTTTCCTGTAATATTAGAAACTTCCTTCATCTCTTTTCATCATCTATACCCCTCTCTCTCTTTGACTCATGTTCCCTCTCTGATGCCCACTGGCTCTCACCTCCTCCCTGTCCCCTCTCTCCTCCTTCTTTGTCTCCAGGTCAGTAGATCAGTTTTCAGTCTGGCTCGTCGGGTGATCCCTGCTTTGGTTACCTCGTCCTTCTCACCTCTCGCTTACCCCCACCTCCTCAACCCATCGCCTACTTACCCCGAGCATATGGTTGGCTGTGCGACCTGAACTCGAGGTGGCTTTTAATAAATACATCAGTGCGTTAGTATCATCATGACAGGGGTCACGGGTCGATTACAGTGTGTGCGTATGTAACAGTGAGAAGGAAGGAGGGGGGTGTGCGTGAGAGGGAGAGTGTGTGTTTCTGTTGTTTCTAGTTGACAGTGCCGTCACCCCTATGACCCTAATGCCGAGTGAATGACATCACAGAAGGTGTATGTGTGGATGCTTTCATGTTGCGAGCTTGACTGCACGGAAGGGTGAGTGTGAGTCTATGACAGACGTTCATCATATTTAATCCTGGAGGGATTTCGTTGAAATGAAAAGCTGCTTTTCAATTTTATAATCCAGTAGTCCTAATCTCTTCGCCAGCACCTATCAATACAATCCAATTAGATGGACAAGACGGGCCAGATGAGTCCTATTTACCACAAAGTTATCTGCCCGTCCTTGCTGTTTTAAAATCACTGTGGCACCCTGTGTTGTGAGAGCCTGACCTTCACAAAGCGTTGTGAAACTGTGCATCGCACAAAAGAACTGCACTGTCAACCCACCTGTTTCTACTGCAGTATTGGCCTTGTTAACAGTGCATTGATTAGACTTTGGATGTGTGTGAGTGTGTGTGTGTGTGTGTGTGTGTGTGTGTGTGTGTGTGTGTGTGTGTGTGTGTGTGTGTGTGTGTGTGTGTGTGTGTGTGTGTGTGTGTGTGTGTGTGTGTGTGTGTGTGTGTGTGTGTGTGTGTGTGTGTGTGTGTGTGTGTGTGTGTGTGTGTGTGTGTGTGTGTGTGTGTGTGTGTCTGGTTCGATTCAGCCTCTGTGGCACCGTGCTCACACCCGCCCCCACACACAAGCTGGGTCCAGAGAGAAAGTGCGCACTACAGTAAAAGAAGAAGTCACACTAGTGAAAACGCTGAGTCGATTCATTCTCAGAGGTCAGTGAGGCGCACAGAAGACTCTGAGGTTTAACGTGTATGGCCACGCATATGCCAAAGAAAGTGGGAGAGCGACAGAAGAGGAACAAAGGGTGAGAGTCAAACTGAGAGGTAAAAAAGGAAAACACAGAACAAGGTGCTGATTAAAAACACTCCATTAAAGAGAAAGGAAAGCTCAAACTTACAAAACGGTAACACCAAATTCGGAGATCAAACAACCACAATGACCTTTGTTTGTTGATTGAGGACAACAGACAGGAGTAGCTGTTCTGTGGTAGAGTGTGTGTTATGTGTGTGTGGTGGTGGTTAGATGGTAGAAGGAGGCCACTTTGCCCATATTGACTTCAGTGCCATGTGACTGCTGTGATCATGAATGTGTCCTGATGCCAACGGGTATCCTGATGACCCACATCTCAGCGGTCCACTCTCACTCTCTGGCTGCTACCCAAACCAGACCGCTCTCTATCTCACTCTCTAACTCCCTGCCTCTCCCCACTTGGAAGAACATGCTCCAACCTTCTCCTCTTTCTCCACCAACAACCTCAATATACTTTTGATAAAAACCAACATTTTAATTTAGTTTTTTTAGACTATATGTTTATTTTTATGCCACACATAATCTTACGGAACTCTTTTTTCACAGTTTTTTGTGAGCTAGATCATTTCAGCTCAGCGATAACAGCCGGCTCCTCCTGCTCCCTAACGGCTCTTCATTTAGTAACACTTCTGGCTTTTTCAATTCAGCCGGGGGGACAGTACAATAATTCTCACTGAGATTGGCTCTTATTTTATTACCAAAAATGAGGCAATGATCCTATAACAAACATCATATGATTAATCTATGAAAATAAAAGAAGGTGCCCATGCTTGACTCAATTCTTCTGCTCCTCTCTTAAGTACATGTCCCCTTTTCTCCTGTTCGTGTTTATATTTATTAGTACCCACTACCTATGATGTGGATATTCTTTTGTGTCTCTCTCTTCTCCCTCTCTTTTTATCAATAAAAACTGTTGATTGAAAATAAGACTCAGTCCCATTGACTGAGCTGTTTTTCTTTTTAATCTGTAGCCACTTTAATGCAATCTTTCCTTTCATCCATTAAGTCTAGTTTTTTTTTCTTGTATTCATTTTTTCCTACTTGGAGTAACCTACTTGGTCTGATGATATGCTGACTTAGGATGAACAGTTAGGAGTTCTCAGTGACCCAGTAAAGGAGCTTGAAGTTTGCATCGCCTTCTCTTTTTTTACCCACCTCACCTCCAATAATTCTCTCCCTCTCCTGATCTAATGCTATTCCAAATTCTCTCAGCATCCCAGTTCCTACATTTGGCACAAACTCGCCACATATTACTCCCTGAGTCTATCTCTCACTTGCACTCACATATAAAATGCATAAATGCATATGCCATCATGAAATAAGCAGTCCCTCAAGCTCAGTGACAGGCACCCACCAACATAAACCTGCTCATGTCGCCAAACTGTTGGAGTTAACACATTTTGACACGTACGTGAACACAGCCACGCACGAGTACCCAAAGTCTAAGACGCTTGCACGGACATACACATAAATCAGAGCGGGCATTAACCACTTTTTTTTAGGGAGAGGAGGGGGAGGGGGGGGGCACACTTCACTGCAGCAAAGGAGTTAATTACCCCAAACAATCAATAATTCACTACGCTGTCAGCTGTGTCTCTGTATGTGTGCTGGCATGTTTTGAGTGCACGTAAGCATGAACACCAAACTATCCCAGTAAGCATTTTCTTTCCCTGGGAATGGCAGATTAAGAGGATTGACTCCGTAATGGATTAACCTCCGGAGTGTGTCTGTGTGTGTGTCTGTGTGTTCAGATGCGTGCGTGTTCCTGTGTGTGTGTTGAGTAGGATCAGAGAGCCCATGTATGAATTGATTAGCCTAAGAAGCTCTTCTCCTTCCTTTTTAATGACCACATCAGCATTTTTTCACCACAGGGAGGATAAATGTAGAGCTGTCTGTCAAGGAAATGAGCCACCGCTCCTTTAAGAAGGGTTAGCTGTCACTCAAACATCACTCGTGGGAGCACTCGCCGCAGACTAGGGAGACCCTGCTGTGTCAGTGTGTCTAAGATGATAGATGGTTGCTGCGTGTGTTAGTGTGTGTATGTGGGTGGAGGGGTGAGTGACCGTCTCTATGCAGTATTTATTTGCCGGCAGGACTTCAGCTTTTAACTGCATTTTCTTGAAGCAAACACCAACGCAAGTGCATCCATTATCAGTGCAACTAATATTGTTTACGGAATAAACATATATGCTAAATGGTAGACAGATAACAGCTTGACAAGGGAAACAGAAACACTAAATGACCAACTACCCTGTGGGAAGCAACTATTCGCCCACACTCTCTGTGTCCTTACTCCATCTGAACACCTCAGGGGTTTTTATACACAGCATGTGAAATGCACGCTCACACAGTCATGCATGTATACACAAATGCACATCCACACATATTGTACAGCTGCAATAGGGGGGGTTGACTCATGTACCCTGCATTAGATCTTGCTAAACTGGGCTGATGTTTGACACGGAGCACACACATGCTCTGACAACAGGGGACCGTCACACTGCTCAAAGGCTTAGGGTGCTGACACTGAAACACGAGTGTGTGGGTATACTCTGTCAGCTATTTTGTGGAGATAATATGGTGTTTAGACGTTCGCAACGGGGTGTGTGGTCGAGTACAGTATGTCAGCAAATGTGTGAATAATAAAAGGGGAGGCCGGGGAGTAATAGAAGTTGCCATAGATCGGGAGTTGAAGTGGACAAAGTGTTAGAAAGAGCTGACTGATATAAAGACTTCCCTTCTTTATTCATCAAAAAAGAATTGAGAAACCATTGAGACTAAGTCATCCCAGTTCCCTTCCCAGAGCTCCTACCTGTTTGCTGTACTTGCTCCCAGTCTGGCAGCCGTAATCTGAGCACTGGTCAGATCCCAGGGACATAGCATCTGCGTTGCCACTACCCCCACTGCTGCTGCTGCTGGATCCGGCGCTCCCCACACAACCCCCACTGCCCACAAAGGTGTTGGAGGGAGGCAGGTCCTGGACCGCCTGGTGCTTCTTTCCTTCAGCTGGGGGGGAGTGGGGCTGTAGATTCACTGCAGGTAGAGGTGAGCTGGATTTGTAGTGCCTGGCCAGATCAGGGCTCGACTGGTGCCTCATGCCACCGCTCATCCGTGGGCTTCCGGGGTCACCGTCCATAGCGCAGTAGCGTGCTGCGAGGCGTTCACTTGCACTGCTCAGATCCTCCTCATCGTCGTCCTTTGCATGGCGGCGCAGCCCGTTGACTGTAACAATACCGCTGTAGAGGGATCTGTCTGCTTTCCCTCCTCCCACCGCTACATTGGTGCCACTTCCGTTGCGTTTGTCCCGCCGTGGTTTGCGTCCCCGATCTGATCCCCTGCTGTGGCCAGCCTGTGGTTGAGCTCCTGGAGGACTGAAGAAGTCCTCCTCTGGCTCCTTCTTACCGGCTTCGTAGCCATTTTTGCCCTGAGCCCCACACTGCCGAGCTGTGACTACAAGTAGGATCACCAGGATGACTGCCGCGGCCCCCGCCAGGACACCAATAGCTACGCTGAGGCGCTGTTTCCCTAATGCACGGTCGCTGTCTGGGTCCCCCGCGATGTCCAGTGACAGTGGAGCCATCAAACTGCGGGCCACCTGGGGTGAGAGATAGAGAGGAGAGGAACACAAGAGACAGAAGATGTAGAGTAAAGAAGGGAAAGCAACAAGAAGAGACACATGGTCGATGAGAAAAAAAGTCCCAACTAACAACTGTAAAAGATGACACAATGGGAGTGAACCACAGAGAGACATGAAACAGCATCTTCCACTTAATTAAACTCATCACTGGGTTTTAGTGGGGTAGCTTCTCTATTATTCCCAGAGATATAGCATGTCACTAAATATATAATTGCTCTTGCTTCCCAGTTGCAACATTTCAAGTGCATGTCATTTTCCTTTTGTGATCATATACGCAGCACTGGTACAGGAAATTCGGCCTGGGATTATGCTGTTTAAAGCTGATTAAAAGAACAAAAGGAAACTTTAGGTCAGGGACAGTTGGAAGAGAAGTAGGAGAAACAGTTAATACGTTTGAAATAAAGCCATCTACTGTCTCTTCAATGAACAATGTCCCTTTTGTAAGTGATAGCGTAGGCGTGGATTTGTTAAGGATTTTCTGTCACAATGTTTTGCTGTGAAAATGGATGGATAGACAGTGATACTGTAAATCTTGGTTTTTAGAGCCAATTTTTTGTCTTAAGGTTGTTGGCGGATAAGCAAAATAGTTTTAACTGTTAAAAGGCTAATCGCCGATCTTTCCTTTTGACGAAAATATTTTACACTTTAAAACGTTGTATTAGGGTTTAAGATAGAGAAGACAAATAGAAACGATCTTCCATTATATACAAAAAATACAAAGCTGAGTAAATGTTTGCATGCACACACACGCTCTGAGACAGTACACTAATAAAAGGATCATTAAAAGAAAGTGGGTTATGCGGAAGCCAAAACACAGCCATTACTGCTTATGGAGTCTTGCTCTACAGGAGACAATGAGGCTGTGGAGTTCTAAACTGCAGAGCCCTGCTGCTGGTAATATGGGGCAGGGTCATGAATCTGAATATATCTAATCAATACATAGCAACTATGTCAGGAGAATCATTACAAAGGGACCAGACATAGTGCTGAAACACACACGCATAGACAAACTGAAATGTATATGCATGCACCTACACAAGCCCACACAGTGTGTAATCTGTCCATTACTGAGACAACTCATTCTGTAGCCCTGACACCTCGTCTCGGAGCTCAAACGACAATTCCTTTGGCCTGTCAAAGCTGTAAATTATATACCCATGTAATCCCTGCTGCCTTAAGAATGGTGGGTAATAAGTCTTGCAGGAATGAACGGGGGAAGAGACCGAGAGTGAAGGTGAGAGAGAAGTCATATTGACCCTATGGTTTGCAATAGCCAAATAAGATATAACCAAGAGTATTGGAGTATTAAAGAGCTGCTCACACACTACTGACTGTTCAACTTGATTATAACCTTATCAAAAGAATATTATTGGGCTTACTCGTATGGAGCCTCATTATTCAGTATTGCCGAGCCCCCGCTATGGACAGGGCCGTGTGATATTTCATTGTTTTAACACCCTCCATCTCTGGGCTAAGTTTCCTCGTTTTTTCAGTCAGTTGTGTTGCTTTTATTCCCTTATTCTGCTTCCACTGCAGAGGGCCTCGCCACCAGGCTCCGCTCTCCCCTAAGCCCCATTGTTCTTCTTTTGCCTGCAGTATTCCTTTCCATTCTCATTCTGCTTGGCATCTCTCTGGCTTTGCGCATCCCTGCACTGTCTGCCGTATTGTTGTGTGCTCAAAACGGAGAAAGAAAATACCAAAACGCAGTGTCACAAGTGCATATACTATCTGAATGTAAAGCCCAGTTTGTGTGTGTTTTTTGGGAGTGTGTGTGCAGTCGGATGTGACAAAGAGAAGCTTTAGAAAGTGAAAGGTTTATGGATGTTATTCAATAAGTCAGATGCTGAGTGTAAGCTATGTTTAGCTGTCCACTTGCAGGTCTGTATACTGAATGCGTGTACTGTATAGGCCCACACAAGACAGTTAAGTATTCAACCAGAAAACTGAGCAGCCAACTCTATGGCCGTGTTCGAGTGCATCCCTCTGACGCATCCCTAACTCTCAGAGGAATCTTCCATTCTGCTGCATGAGCTTTGTTCCGGTTCGGCTTAACACCACCATCTATCTGCTCGGCTCTCCAAGGGCTCCCTTATCTGCATGTCACTGAAGATGCCAATGCAGCGACCAATACAAGGAGTTTGTCCCTGACCACATTATTGACCCGAGTGACCGATCCTAGTTGTTCCTCAATGTATTCACAGCTCAGCGTGACAACAGAAAGCTGCAGTTAAGTAATTATCTATTACTCAAATTCCTAAAAATGTGTCTGTGCATATTTAAAAATAAGCAGCACATTATTCAGTATCTCAAGATAAGAAAACTCTTGAAATACCAGCTGTGAGAAAGTGAATATTTTAATCACCATTAAGCGCTTTAATCAGATTCACAGTACAGTGTATTTATGGTGTACAAAGTCCTTTAAGTTTTCCAATTGACATCAACTGTTTCTGTTTCCTTCTTCCTCCAGCCTAAACTCTGCAGTATCATATTGTGGCTCATTATCCAACATGTGGTTCACCCAGTATTGTTGGATGGAAAAGACTGGAGTCATTTTGTGCCGCGGTGCTGCAGCAGTAGCAGACGTTTTCCTTCCCTAATTACATCTGGCATCCATCCACTGCTCAGTTTGACTTCATTATGAGATGGAGGTATTCTCTCTTCAATGACTTCTACTCAATTACTGCGCCAAGTTCCTCCCTACAATCAAACTAAACTATGCATATTGTAATCAAAGACGCCTTTTATACTGTCTTGGACATATTACACCCTTTTGTTCAATTCAATGCCCCGGTCATTTAGGCACATTGCAGTTAATTCAACCTGTCAACACCATTGTTCCCCTGCTTACAAAGTGCTCTGTTCTAATCCTCACCCCCTTGATTGTTCAATTTGTACTTTTCATTCTGCTCTTAAGTGACAGTGTTACATTCACAAGGTGTTCTACATACTGGCTATGGCTCAAATACGACAGCTTCTATTTGTTCTCACTTGATTCGACACCAAGTTGTATCCTCCACAAAGACTCAGGATGTAATTATATAGGATGTGTTTTTCTCTGTCCAAAAACACAGGATTAGGATTTAGTTTAATTCCAAACAAGGATACCAAGAACTCAAGAGGCACACACAGCACAGTGTTATTGTAGATTTCTGCTTCTTATCAGTCTGACTGTTTTTCTCTCTCAAACGTCTCAGAGCTAACTTTGGCTCACACTGTTTACTTCATGAAACATGCACAGACCTGACAGTTGAAGTCACCTTTTCCTCAGAAAAAATTGAGAATGTCTTCTAAACCATGTTTCAAATGAGGGTTTAAACCACAGGCTGTTGGTTTCAGTGAAAGCACTGTAAACACGAGGCACTCAGGCAATTTAATTATTAGTCAATACTAATGACTTTGCCCACACAAGAGACCACGTTTTAGGAATTGGTACCTGCCAGCATTTATAGCTTAACAGAACAAGTTTTAAGCAAAAGTTCACTTGAGTTAATAATTGAAGGCAGAAATGAGACACAGATTTCTTCCAGCATAACTACATTTGACTTTGTGTTATTTCTGGTATCTCTGTAATGTCTCTGAGTCTAGTCAATTAAGTATTCGCCTCAGTGTGGGTCTTACAAGCCAACTCTAATCTAAACCATGCAGATTTATGCAATAATGGCGGTTGTGTTCGGACACATATATTTCATATTCCCTTTTATTCCCCTTGTAAACATTATTCATTTAGAGTTTATAGTGGTTTGCGGTTAGTTTCCTTTAAGTTTGACTACTTCCGTTCTGCTCAGAAAGTGCTGCATGATAGAATGAAGACTCATCAATATTCAGGCCTGTAGTGAAGAGACACTTCTATTCAAATGAACATACTCCAACTTGCTCTGTATTAAAAGGCCAAAACTGGGACAGGGCCATCCTTCTCTCTCTCTACCTCTCTAGCGCACTCACCCCTAATGCACGCACCCTCTCTGTCTTTCTGTCTTTCTTTCTCTCTCTCTTTCTCTCTCTCTCTCTCTCTCTCTCTCTCTCTCTCTCTCTCTCACACACACGCACACGCACACACCTAATGCTCTCAGCTCTGAGCTCAATGTACCATAAAATAAGAACCACTTCAGTAATAACAGTTACTTTAACCACGTAGTCATTATAATAATGCATTCTGGATAAAGAACATTCAAACTACAAAGAGAAATAGGCTTCTTTATCTGAGACAAATATAGACACAATTATTTCCTCAAAAATGGGCTGAAAATTGCAACACTATGAATACTGCAGAAATTGTGCATTTATCTCATTCTATCAAGAAAATAATCTTCTTACCAGTTTAGTTCAAGCAGCAACAATCAGTTGCAATTTCCACAGTCCCTCCTTTGTAATGTGTTATCGGAGTGGCCATTATTGGACAATATCATCACTGTCATTATGAGCTACAATTATAAACTCAGTGGAACAATAGTAGTCTGCACACACCAAAATAGCAGAGTAGATTTTATTACCTCATCCACTGTGTTTTCAGTGTATTATGATATACTTGACTTGCTGTTACTGAAATCAGTTTGATAAATATATATTTGAAGATTACCTGTGCATCCACAAGGGTTGCGTTGGCCAAGCTCTCGTTGATGAAGACATGAACCAGGGCGGTGGCACAGAGGGAGGGCGCTCCACTATCATTGACCCGGATCACCAGGCGGTGCAGACCTCTGTGGCGCCGCTCCAGAGGTTCTGCCAGTGTGATCACTCCATTAGTGTGGCCAATCTCAAACAGTCGGAAGGGATTTCCCCCCACCAGATTATAGTGAAGTTCTGCATTTGGGCCAGTGTCTGAGTCTATGGCAGTTACAGTCCTGACTATGGTACGGGCACTGCTGGCGGGTGGAAGGAGAGTGTAGGACTCATTGGATGGAGAGGTGATTGAGGGGGCGTTGTCATTTTCATCTGTCACAAAGAGCAAGACAGTGGCGGTGGCAGTTTTCCGGGGCTCACCTCCATCCACAGCCCGGACACGGAAGGTGTAGGAGGAAAGCTTTTCACGGTCAAACGATGCAGAAGAAAATATAGTTCCTGTGTTGTTGTCAATGGAAAACATGTCTTCCTGCTCTTTCTCACTATCTTCTCCTTCCACCTTCTCTACGGACTTCTTCTCATCAACTCCATCCATTTCTACAAACAGACTAAGTTCTGCATTCTCGCCTTCATCAGCATCTGTCACAGTGACCATGCCAACCGGGCTGTTAGCAAGCAGGTTCTCTTTCACGTAGAATGTAAAGATTTCCTGAACAAACTTTGGAGCATTGTCGTTGCGGTCGGTCACCTGAACAACAACTGTTGCGGAGCCTTGCAGTGAAGGTGTACCCTTATCCTTGGCAATCACTCGAAGTTCATACCTCTCTCGCTCCTCACGGTCAAGAAGCCCTGTGGCACGGATATCTCCATTATCTGCATCTATGTAAAATTGCCCGTTACCAGCAGGGTCCAGGGAGTATGCCATCTCAGCATTCTTGCCGCTGTCTGCATCTGAGGCTAACACTGTGACTACTCTTTCACCAGGTGAGTTGTTCTCAGCAAAGTGGACTTCCACAACGCTCTGGGCAAAGATGGGGGCATGGTCATTGATATCTACTACACGCACCATCAGTGAACTGTTGCTTGACAGACTGGGGCTGCCAGAATCTACTGCCACAATGGTAACACTGTACTCTTTGGTGGCCTCATAGTCCAGCAAGGCAGAAGTATGTAGGAAGTATTTTTTCTTATTCCTGTGGAAATGATCAAAAAACAAATTTCATGAATGTGCTTGCTATGCTAGACAACAAATAACACAGATCTTGATTTCAAAGTAGCCAAACAAAATAGTGCTCTTCCCTTTTAAGTCAATTAACATATTTATCATCCACCAATTATTGTGCCAGTTGCTATTGTGATGTTTCTTTCATTGTGATTGTATTTTTAATTAAATGTTAACAAAATGTGAGAAAATTGTACAAATACCCAGTTTTAATCACACAGAGGCCAAGGTGACATCCTAAAATATTTTTTAAAACTGAAATGTTTGATTGTCAAAATAGTCGATATAGATATTTTCTGTTAATTTATTTATAATTCATCTAATAATTTCAGCTCTACTATGCTTTGGTCTTTAAAACACTTCATTCTAAGAGACCCTTCTCCGAGGCTGCAGTTATCTGCAAAGACACAATATTTCTAGAGAAACTGTGACTGATTCTTTAATTAAATCCACTGATCGATTTGCTGAAGACCTCTCGTGATTATTACTTAGTCTCAGAGAAGGACAACCCTACAGTCAACTCAACAACCAGCCTTATAGGTGTTATTCTGAAATGGCCTTCCCTACAGTATATCCCTCTTTCCCTTCATAGCTCTAGAAAATACATTTGCAATTGACTGAAGAGCATTGACATTAGCAGCACTGCAGTAATAGTATTACTGAAAGTCTAAAACCCTTGACTTCAATGAATGCTCAAATTTAACAGATTGTATCACATTCAAACTACTACTAGACTTTGTAAATGAGAGGCAGTACTTGAAAAACATCTGCATGAAACAACACTCCACTCTTCTCTAAATCCTCTGTGGAAAATAGAAATTATGAGTTTTTCTTCCCTAAATAGACGTGTGGGGATTCTTATAGCAGCTGTTTAGCTTAAAAAAATCTATGGAATAAAAACAGAACCACTCGCTGATTTAAAATATATATGTATATACATACTTTATGTAAATGATTAGGTTTTAAATGTAGTCAAACATAAATGAATACTTCACAAGGAAATTTCTTAGAAATTAGTCAGGAACTATCTTCAAATCAATGTATGGATCTTGAATAACTCTGAATAAATGACTGTGTATTAGATAACCAAATGACACATTTCTAAATGACATGCTAATGAACCTGTGTCTAATCATTATGTATTTTTCTTAATGAATAATAACCAGTTTTAAATTAATTATTTCTAGTATATGTGAATCAGGTGCTTAATGGCACATAATTATACAAATGTGATTTAGTTGTTTTTGTCCCCCTCAGGTTATTCAATATACTAAGCTGTATATCAAATGCATCCTTACTTCATGACTACTTTATGATTCCTGACCATTATTGTACTCCCTGGAGAGAAGAAGTGCATCATTTGAACCAAATGACATTGACTGGTTTATTTCTACAGTATCTAGCAGTCTGTTTTTATTCAATTCTTTGGAATGGCTTTCTCTAACCTTCTGTAAGGGGTTACCTTTGTTTTGGCTTACCTGTCAAAGGATTCATCTGCAGGCATGGGTGGGAGGGCTGTTTCACCAGCTGGCTTCAATGTGAATGGGACGTCTCCTACGACTGTGCATGTCACAGCTCCATTCTCTCCCTGGTCTCGGTCTGACACCTGTACCAGAGCTACTGGTGTGTCCACCAGAACGTTCTCTGGAACTAACGCTGCTCCATCTCTAACAGGGATCCGTCCAATCTTTCGGATCTCAACCACTGGGACATTGTCATTTTCATCCCGGACAGCCAAGATGACAGTGGTGCGGTCAGTGCGGGGTGGCTGACCTCGGTCTCTGGCTGTTACTGTGAACCTCAGTTGGGACACATCTTCCCTGTCAATCCTGTGAAGGACGCTCAGCCATCCAGTGGCCTCGTCCAGTCGCAGGAGTCGCCTGACGGATTCAGTGGCCGCTCCAAAGACATACTCAACTTGCCCATTGACTCCAATGTCGCGGTCTGAAGCTCTGACCTGGAGGACAGGTGTACCTGGAGGAGCGTTTTCTGCCATTTCTGCCTCATATGTGTTCCTCTCAAACTGTGGGCTGTTGTCATTCACATCACTGATGGACACACGAAGTAGGGCTTGGGAGGAACGTGGTGGGTTTCCACCATCTCGAACCCTGAGGATGAGCTCATATGAGTCTTTTTGCTCACGATCCAAAGTGCCTTTCACAATTAGCTGTGGTTGTTTTTCCCCATCTGGTATGTCTGCAACTTGTAGTTCAAACACAGTGCTCCGGGGTCCTCCTCCATTATCTCCACTTCTACCCCTCCGGTCGCCACCTCCATCCACTCTCGCAATGGGGTTTCCTCCTGCTGTGCGTCTTGTTGAACTTGACCCAGCAGCACCATCTTGAATAAGCTCATACCTGTCAATTCCATTTCGGCCAAAATCCCTGTCTGTTGCTGTGGGCAGCAGGTAAAGAGTTCCTATGGGGCGATTCTCCTCAACTGAGAGCTGGAGAACAGGTGAGGGGAAAGAAGGTGTGTTGTCATTGATGTCTGTTATGACAACACGACCTTCAAACAGGTCTACCCAGCTCTGCAGTGGTCCAATAACTGACACCTCAAAGTCCAAGAAACACTCATTTTCATCAAATATCATCTGGCACTGTGGGAGCTTCTCTCTGTCGATGCGCTTTTGGCCAGTTGTCAGCTCACCTGTCACATTATCAATCCTAAAAAACTCTGAGCCACTCTCCAAGGCGAAGGTGACGTCCCCGCTTCCTGTACCTGCTGTGAGCCCCAGGTCGGCGGCCACGTTGCCAATCTTGACGTCAGGTGGGCCCTCCTCCGCCACTCGGTACCGGAGAGCTGAGTCGGCTCCCGGTAGCTGAGTCAGCAGATGCAGCACTAACACCACGAGGCTGAGAGCCTGCGCCGCGGAGGAGTGCACTGCACCAAGCCTCTGCATGGCGCCTTCCTTCTCTCGCATCTCTCCTTCCCACTGTCTGCCTCTGAGCTGCCGCTTGTTTTTTCTTTAATGCTGTTTTGTGGTCTGGTGTAGTTCACAGCGTGGGTGTTTGATTTATCCTTTCTTACCTTCCCCTGCCGCTCTGCGGACAGCCGCCTGAGGTCCGGGGAAAAGCTTCCGCACTCTCACACTTAATGCTCCTTTCTTTTATCCTCCTCTTATACCCAGCAGGGCTTTTTCAACTTCTATAATAATACTCTCGATGTCTTGCTGGGCTGTTCACGCCACAGAGATGTCAAAAAAAAATCCATGCTGCTGCGAAATAGAAACAACTAATTCATCAGCCTTTAAATAATCCACTTAAGTCTTTCTTTCCCGTGAAACCGGAGATCAGACGAGGTCGCTTATCAGTTCATTATGCCTCTTGTAAATTATTTTATTCCAGTCACATTTGGGACAGCAGCTTTTCTCACGGTTTTCACAGTTAGAAACTGCAATGCAGCACCACACAATAGGAAAAAAAAACACTGCTCAGCTCACCGGACGCCGAGGAAAATTAAATCGCATCCGCAAAAGAGGAATTTAAATCAGTTTGAGAAAAGTCTTTTGGATGCTGTTACTGGATCTCCTCTTACCTTCAGATCCAGCTGCGTTTTCCTCTTTTCCCCGCAGTGGAGCAACGTGCCAAGCAGTCAGATTCCTTCACGCAAGTTATGATGAAGACAAGAGTGCTTCAGAGCGAGTTTCTCATTGTTGTTTTTCCGTATAAAACTGAAAAGGAGAGCCTCTTTAGATGGGCTAAAATTGAGATTCCAACATCATCCCCAATTAAGCTTAATCCATGCAGCTTGTGTCCGGGATGGATGTCTCGTGATGGACCAAGAGTAGATGCGTCTTTTTCCAAGAGTCCCGCATTCTCTCTCTCTCCTCCACATGCGCCTCCTCCTCCTCTGGCTTTTTTTTCTCTCACCTGCACTGCTTGGGACTGCTGCTGCTGCTGCCGGTCTCAAGCGATGCTGCAGTCTCTCTCTCTCTCTCTCTCTCTCTCTCTCTCTCTCTCTCTCTCTCTCACTCTCTCTCACTCTCTCTCTCTCTCTCTCTCTCTCTCTCTCTCTCTCTCTCTCTCTCTCTCTCTCTCTCTCTCTCTCTCTCTCTCTCTCTCTCTCTCTCTCTCTCTCTCTCTCTCTCTCTCTCTCTCTGCTACTGCAACATTTTCCCCGGCCGCGTAACTCGATCGCTGAGCTGTAACGGGAGAGGCAGCAGAGGCGGTGTTGGGTCGCCGTGTGTGTATGTCGGTTACCGAGGAC
The DNA here is from genome assembly GCF_949606895.1 of Notothenia rossii. Lineage (NCBI taxonomy): Eukaryota > Metazoa > Chordata > Actinopteri > Perciformes > Nototheniidae > Notothenia > Notothenia rossii. Next base: position 21,967,937 of record NC_136912.1, on the reverse strand, counting down.
AGACCTCACCTCCCCCTGTCATATAGGAAGATTAAATGGCTTGGTGTCCCGGCTGCTGACAGCTCCTGGTGGGAAAATGTCTTTATTCACATTCATACAAAGGACAAAGAGAGACGGGAATAAAAGAGAGTGATCTCGCTCTAATACAAGTCAGCTCAGTGCTAAGTCATATTTCTGCTGTTGCAGCTCTTTTGCTGGGGCAAGTGTAAAAGCACTCATTCATTCTTTTTTTGAAAGAGACATATATTTTCACACACACATAATGAGAAAGTAGTAATTTATACTGTAGACTACTGGTGCACTATAATGGACTATAGCCTAATTGTAGCCTACTCCTCTACTGCAAGAAATGTTGTGATAAATAAATAATGCATACAAATAAAAAGTAGTCTCAATAAAGTATATGTGTAGTAGGCCTATAGGCTTATAGTATGTGTAGTAAGTATATTTGCTCCTATACATTTAAATATGTATTTTTTTTTAGAGGGATAAGGCATGCTTTCTGTTTCTTTGTTGGCAGTATATTCTCCAGCTCACAGGCTACACACGCACTGAGGATGTTGTCTCTCAGAGGACCGACCTGCTCGGTGAGCAGCGCAATGCAGCATCGGTCTGCTGCTATTGAACACTACCGGGGCTTCCACGCTGCCGCTCTGGTAGACCGCCTCTGCATTTCTAATTTCCACTCAGGACCAACTGTGCCGCCCTGCCTGGCTAGAAAGCAGGGAGTTCCCCCACCATAATGTTATTGACCGAGAGAGAGTTCTGTTGTGTCTACAAGCTATTAGTGAACAGTTGGCTGTCAGTGAGTAAACAAAGACAGACTAACTGCAGAGAGAGGTCACAAATATGTCTCTCTCTCTCTCTCTCTCTCTCTCTCTTCTTTCCAACACGGCCATCCCCCTTTCTCTCTCTGTCTCTCGTTGACTTTTCCCTTATGTTTCTCTCAGACTCTCTTCCTTTTCCATCTCTCACTCTCTTAGCTTCACCAGGAGAAAGTTGTGTTTGTGTGTGTGTGTGTTAGTTCGTGCCGGCGTGTTTGTTTATGGGCCGATATGTTTAGCATTCTAGAGGAATCGGCACGCGTCCGCTCCAAGTGCACCCACGCCCTCTGTCGTTCGACCCGCGCGCGCTTTTATTTCCCTCGATATCAATCGGGATTTGCCTGTGGGGTGTGTGTGTGCGTCTGCTTATTAACATGCATGTGAGTATTAAATCGGTGAAAAAGACAGTTTTATAGAAAGATGTTTTTGCATGTAGCTTGGCCTGGGTTTGGTGAGTTTAGTTTTCAGATGATTTCGGAACACTTAAATCAGATTTGACCTAATGAAAAATATCTAAAATAAAACTGTTGGCCTGAACACGCTGTTATATCCAAGCCATTAAGATATAGTTGAGCATGAATCTTCTTTCATCAGCGAATGAACTACAGTTTAATTTAAATATTAAATGAAAAGTGCTAAATGTGTGTGTGCTTGCGTGTGTGTCTGCATGTAAGCCTTTGTGCTCTAAAGTAAGGATGTTCTTTGTAGACACATAACCTGGGTTGACATCCGCTATTGCCTAAAGGCCTAATCTGTTTGTGCCATCACAAAAGAGGATCACAGCTTCAACACATGGTCTATAGGGAAACTTTGGAAAAAAAGGATGACAATCTTGACATACATATTTGATAGCATTTGGCAACGGCAACTGTTATTCAAGTGAAGTATGAGAGATCAAGCTTGCCAGATATCCTCAAGACATGTTGTGCTCATTCTGCAGGCTCTTTAAGGTCTAACATTGTGGATATGTAACAGACGTACAATATGTCAGGCTTCGAATATACAGACAATACTTGTTTGTTTAAAGTCACTTGGTTTAAGTCTTTGACAAAAAATAATAATGTATTATCCTTTGATCAAGCTTTAAACCTCATCATACATACTGTAAGGACTACAACCGGGTAAGAATTAGGAAACAATCAGCTAAATGTATTTTTTCACAAAACATTATGTTATGTTATTAATTTTCATCTGAAACGTGCAGTTTAATAATTTAGAAAAGTTACAGTTTATTTGCATACTCTGCAAAATGAAAATAGACAGAGCACATGAAGAAATGTGTGTCTTCTGCATTTGTGTCTTTTTCTTCAAAACAAGTGACTGAGTGCCCCTAACCAATTGATACTGTGTTTTTTTTAATTAAAACAAATGGGAAATGGGAACTTACTAAATAGCTAAATCTATTAAAACAGCTGAGGCTGAATTGGTTGCTATTGACTGGAGTCCCCTAGTACCCCAATAAACTGTTTTTTGATGGATAAAACTGAATCAGAATAATGATATTCATTCTAATAACTTATTTTTCAATCCAGTGATGCTAAATACTATTCTTGTTAATTATATTTAAAAATGTTTGCTTTTTCAGTTGAAGTCAGGACAGTTAAAGTGAGCAGTTTGAGCTTACATACAATGCTGTCAATGACAGAAAACAGATAGTGTTGTGTTGCATAATGGAAATACCTTTTGTTTTTTATTAACCATTTCAATGAGAGCTTTTAGTGCAACGTACAGTTATAACAATTGTTGTTGCAATGCCTCTATATCATTCCTTTAAATGTTGATTGATTCTTGTTTTGATTCAGGCAAACGCATACAGTTCTGCTGTTACATTTTAGGGTCTGTCTAGTGAGACAACACTTGTGTACTTGTGGCAAACTTGGTTTTTAGAGCATTGACACAATAATGGCAGCTCTAATTTGTTCCTTTCAACCGTTATAATTCTATCCATGGAAAACACATTCAACTCCTTAATGACTACAAGCCTGTCCCTGCGACCTCAATGGTCCAAAAACCCTAAGATAGTCTTGTGTGTCCTCACCTGAATCACATTACAGACCACCTACTGTATCCTCTGCAATTCACCTCCTACACAAACCAGATATGGAAGGATCCCGCCTGGTGGTGGACTGAAGCCCAGCGTTCACCCCTTTGATCCATGAACTGCTTCACACTAATCTCTCCCAACTCACCATGCCTGCCATGGGATCAGCAGCTCCTTGATAGGTTGGATAGCGCAAATGGGGCTAGGGAAAAGCCAAATCCAATACCCTGACTATCACCAGGTGAACTCCAGGGATGTGCACTCTTATAGCTTTGGCAAACCCATGGGTAGACTTCTGAAGGAGCTCCCCATCTCTGCATGCCGTGACCTTAATTATAATAATGATGACAGTGACTACCTTTGAATAACCCACACTCTAAGCTAAAGTAGAAATATATAACTGTTGGTTAAATTCTACATTTCTTTTGAATTCTTTGATCACCAAGAAATAAGTCATCAGTTTTGCAAATTAAGTACAAAACAGACTAAGCAGGGGTTGATGAAGCCCAGCTATCTATGGCTTAGGGTGGTAGCAGAGTCTGAAGTTGGAGACTTCAGGCCATATTTTCCAACCAAAATTTATAAATAATAGGGTTAGCAAGAGCTAGATGTGAGAAGTGAAATAAAGACAGTGGTCAGCGTTAGGAAGATTTTAAACGAGAAATAAGCAATGGAACACACTTGAATTCTATCCCTCTGTCAAGTGCTTCAGATCACAGAGAACCAAAAGGAAAATACTTTAAAAAATATATACTTTCAATGTATGAACAATTAGTCTGAAGTGATCGTCAACTTCATGGCGAACAATTCGTTTTTTCCCATATAATGTATTTTTTAGGGCCGGGACTTTAACGCGTTAATTAAGATTAATTAATTACACAAACATTAACGCGTTGACAAAATTAAAGCATTTTAATCGCGCTTATTTTTGCACCGCGGAACGTTTCTCACTGGATGAGTTTCAGGGGTACCGATTATACTGGAGCACCAACTAACGTTCATGACTTCAGACAACAACAAACCACAGTGAACAATAGTCAAACATGAACGAAGAAGCTGATGAGACCGCTTTGCTTGGCCCCGTGGATGGGACATTTTGTTTTAAAAAACGGACGGATGGAAGCGTCGATAAGAGCACGGTTGTTTGCAAATTATGCAAAAAGGAATTTGCATATCACCGCAGCACGTATCACCTCAATGCAAAAACATATAGTAGCTAGCGTGGAAGCTAGTGTGGACGTTAGCCCGACTCGGAGTACAAGGACCCCTACCCAATTCGCGTTGATCAAACAGTGGCCTATGCAACAGAGAGATTTTATTTTTCATCAGGATATTGGAAGAATAGGAGAGATTGAGGTCAATCACTGGCACTTTTTTTAATTTTATTTTAAATGGTACACTTTATGTTGAACTATGTATTATGTTGTTGGTGCAACTGGCACTTTATGTTTAACTGTTTATTGTTTTGGCCAAGGTTATTGAGAGAGTTGGACTGAAATTGATTAGATGTTTTAAATCAACTGTTGGTAAATCAACAAAGTCTGTTATGGCCTCTGAAGCAACAGAGAGATGTTTTCTAATAGTCAGGGTTTCCAATGTTCTGAATGTACTTGAAAGTATTGTGTTTTACTTAAAAAACAAAGTGTTATAGTTTACAGAAGGTCTACCTACCTATAGGCTACCTGAATCTCTGAAATGTACTATATTCCTAAATATGCTATTGATACACTTTATGGCAAAAATTGCACTTTTCTGTTGGTCTTGGTTAAGTACCACCTTGAAAAAAATAAACAATGTTTTGTTGCTTAAGCTTATGTATTCAGTCATTATTCAATGGTGTACTAAAATCCATGTGAAAAAAATTGCTTCTCACTGTTCTCAGGTCAAATATTTATATGTGATTAAAAATGCGATTAATTTCGATTAATTAATTACAAAGCCTCTAATTAATTAGATTATTTTTTTTAATCGAGTCCCGGCCCTAGTATTTTTACAACTTGACCAATTACCAATTTATTATCCTTTATTATCCTCTGCATTATATAAAGAGCACAGAAAGAAAGTATAAGATAGCAGGCTCATGCCCTTCAATGTGATCAAAACCTTATCACAGGACACTCAGTAGCCGGAGCGCTCTTCTTTATGACGTGCTAAACAGGAGGCATCAAGGTTGGTAAAGGTAAATGGCTCAATAAGCCGGTCAAGAACGCCAGCTCTGTTGTAGGCCTGAGTCCAGATTGTTTTGAGGTAGTTTCTGAAAGAAGGATGAGGACCAAGGATAAATCAATCCTGCATGACCCCTGTCCTCCCATAATCATGAAAGAAGAAACAAAGTAGCAGCATCAGCACCAACGTATAGGTCACAGGCTTTCCTTTATACCGGGTTATATTTTCCTTTAAAAACCTCTTAAGCCCCACGGACCCTTCGGCGGGTCCGAAACCACAACATCTGCAAGCAACAGTGTCTGAGGGCTTCTTAAGATTGAACTATGAATGTTTCATATCCATGTAACGGGAAGAAACTCAGCTACTTTACTCTAACGCCGTTAGAACTCACGGTATAACACCCTTATTACTTATCATAACTGCACATCCAACATATCGATTAACATCGTGAGAATACACAGAATCGATAGGTATCTATATCATCACTCCATTATCAGAACTCGCAACATTAGATACAAAAACAGACATCACAACACGTGGCATTTGGTAGCAAACACGGCAATATTTCTTACCTCTGTTGTTGTCTGATCAAAAGTTGTCTTCAATGGCATTAAAACGATAAAAACGCTGCTGAAGGTTAATCCATAGGTTAATCCAATGTGTCTGTGTCACTTTGAAATGATTTCTGATAATCCATCAGCAATAAACCTTCTTTTAAGTTTTCAGATTTCACAGCAGAAGATAGGTTTTGCTTTTGACCCCAGAGGTGGAGTTTCTTTTGCTAAACCTCTCTAAAAAGGTTAAATGTCACTTGTTTTGCTTCAATCTTGATACAGGGTACTTATTATACTCTGTACTTTGGATTCCTAAAGCTTTTAGTCTACTTTACCATCATCCAAGGGTAGTTTTCACTATAAGTACAAATTTATTTTTGGACGGACACTATAATTTAAAGTGTTTTACTATGTTCAATCTGCATTTTCTTTAAATAAAAAAACATCTATATTGATTCTGAATCTTCTACATCCGACTCACAGGTTTATCATTCCTTTCAGAAAAAAAGATTATTCATTTTCCCCTTTTAGAAGTGTAGTTATGGTAATTTGTTCAGGAAATGTCATTTTCGAGCCCGAGACCTGAAAAACAGGCTTGGGGCTAAACAGTTAAACACTAGATTAAATTAGACTGTGGAAAAGCTTAATTAAAACATCAAACACTGCTACAGGGCTGGACAGTTTAAGGTGGAATGCCAGTAAGTGTTGTCCGTGTATGTATTCTGAAAGCAACATTAAACAACTACTGTAACTGAGCTCTAAAGAGGCTAGATGATGTGCGCTCTAACTGCAGGAGTATCAGTAAAAAAATAAATAAAAATGTAACATGTCCAATGGAAAGAAGTGTTTCCAAGATCGTGACAGCATATGCCAACTCAGACAGTCTGCAGTAGCAAACAGGAACAGCATTTGCAAGTGGAAAGAACCCATCAGGGACATGACACATTTACAGTACAGGGAGTTGACAAACACTGCTAATTGTCCCGCAACCATGTATAGCCAGCTGCTGTAGTACTCAATTACCTAATTAAAATATATATTTTTCCTAAGTGTCTATCCTTGCCTATGTTATTATCTTCATATCAATCTAAACTGAACGTCATCTTTTACTGCTGCATCCACTTTGCATTTGTTTTTGATTAACTGCTTACTGGCTGTGTCCCTACATGCCCCTGTATTCAGTAGTATTTACATCACTTTTAATATACTTAATGTTGATCTGGCTCCGACTTTAAGAGTCCAGCAGAAATTCTGTAATCCCCTGGGTTATTTTTATTAACATGCTTATCTTACAAGTTTATTAGCACATGTCATGTAATGATGTTAAAAAAGTACAATGTTAACACTCACTTGAAATGTAGCTTACTTAGTTTCTATAAAAGCATATTTCACAAGCGTTTTACACACGGTGAAGTTATAAAGCAATCTTGCTAATAACTTTAGCTTGTAGTTCCACTAAGAGGAAGGATTTTGGATTGTTTACTTGAATAATATATAATAAGAGTGTTTTCCCATTTTTAAATATTATTTTGGCCTTAACTTTAGTGAAATACATTCAGTTGTGACTTAAATATATCATTTAATGGGTTTTTACTTATTTGAAATCGTATTTTTACATTAATTATGTGAAAACGATACAGTATGCATGTTTTAGCATTTTCCTGACAGTCCGTTCTTTTATGTTGCCTACATTAATTTTACTATTAAGAATCTCTGTCCCTTCACTCTGTTTTTATTTTTTATTTTTTTTATTTGGCTGCCTTTCACAACACTAATGAATGAGCTCTGGTCTCAGCTGTGTGGCAAAAAGTTAGTCCCCAGATGTCCTCCAGCTGATGCTTCATGTTGAATCATACATCATGGAACTGGTTTAATTCCCTAAGTAGATCAGGTGCTTATTGGTGAAACCTGTGACTTCAGGCCATCCAGACTCACATGACATCTGTAATCTACTACAACATAGTATATCAATTAAGGGTGATCTTATTGATGGGCTACACTATCTGTTGATATTCATTTGAAATAGTTGATTGGTGGTCTCTATGAGTGCTGATCAGACGATGCAAAAACATTGAGACAATTTCTCAATAGAGATGTGATATGACTCTAGCCATGACAGCCTCTTTCATTGATATTCATCTTTTTAAAAATGCCCTAAAATGTAGTTATTCCATGTAAAAATGGACGCTTCCAGGTGAAAAATAGCAATTGTTTCCCCTCTATTATCGCTTTAATTTCCATAAACAAAGTTGTGTATTATTCACAGCTGGGGATATTTCACTTTTGTTATGCACAAATCACATCGATCATATTCATTAATAATTTCAATACATGCTGTATGGAGTGAGCCTTTGAGTAGAGGGAAAGAGAGATAGCTTTACTTCTCTTTTTCTCTCAGTCAGCCATTCTCACCTCCACACGCACATACACAATCACACAATCAAGATGCAGGAAGTGGATATTCTTCTAATCTGCAGATAAAAATAGACTTGATTTTATAGATATCAATCCTCAACGTAATTAACATACATTTCCTCCTCTATTTCTACCTTCTACATCCTACTTGTCATTTCTGGAGGAAAGGTATACAAGTAGATATGTCTTGAAAGAGCAGTGAAAATGCACAATGCATGTGCACACACACACACACACACACACACACACACACACACACACACACACACACACACACACACACACACACACACACACACACACACACACACACACACACACACACACACACACACACACACTTGCTTTTTTTATAAGTGATCCTTCATCTCTCCGAATCCCTCTCTAAAGCTTCTCTCCTAACCCCTTCTTATGCTGTCTATAAAGATGTCTCCCATTCTTCTTTTCATTCTTTCTCTGGCAAGACGTTGAAAAAGCTTTAATATGTCTCTCTCCGTCTTAACACTCAGGCCTAGATATAGTATAATATAGCTCTTATGTCCCTTAAAAACAAGAAATAGAGTATACAATATAAATCCCCCTTGATCCACCACAGTGGCCATTTGCTTTGTTAATGAAATACAATTCAACCAGCTTTGCTGCAGTGTAAACCAGTGAAAGAACTGAAAGGCATTCCTGTAAAAATCCATTATATTCTAATACCTGCAGTTTCACTCATCTGAGTTAAAACATATATATAGTTTGAAAAAGTTGCTTAGTCAAATTAACACATCCATTAACAACAATTCATTCAGGTCACATGCAGAGATGGCAACAGTACACACATCCTTTACTCAAGTAGAAGTACAGATAATCGTGTTTAAAAATAATTAACTAAACTGACTTAACTTATTTACTCAAGTAAAAGTAAAGAAGTATGGGCTTCGAGATGTACTTAAGTAAAAAGTACCCATAACTACCAGCTGTTTTAAAGAGTAACTGACCTCCCTTTATATTACATTTAAGCAATAGCTCACGACAGGCCGTGGTATATGCTCATTATATCACAGCTAAGGGGCGTGGTTCGGCCCGACGCGAAGCTGAGGGTCGACAACCCTCAACAACAGCGTGCAAGCTGGGAGAGCCAGACCGCAGTTCATTTCCTCATATTCCAAACGAGAAATTACGGTAGCAAATCACCCGGTTCTTTACGACCAGAACTATTTACCGGGATACAAACCGGTTGCTTTGTATGTCGGGGGCGGAAGATTCATGTGATTGGTTGTTGGTCGCGTTGCTCGCAAAAAATCCCTAAGCTCTCAGACACGCCCAGCTCCAAGATTTTCAAGATTTTTTTCAAAGCTGCTGTGTGGACGGGGCGTGAGTGCGTTCGACCAATAAAATACAAACTTGAAGAAAACAGAATCATATAAGTACATCAGGTTTCATAGAGCTAAAACATTTCAAGTGCTACTTAACTGGCTTTAGATAAGCCAGCCCTTTATTAGTATATAAGTGCTTTGTTAATAATTCTATCGCTCAAAGTGGAGTCGAAAGAGATGAGTTTTCAGTCTGCGCCGGAAGATGTGCAAGCTATCTGCTGTCCTGATGTCAATGGGGAGCTCATTCCACCATTTTGGAGCTAGGATAGCAAACCGAAGTGTTTTTGCTGATGGGAACTTGGGTCCCCCTCGCAGTGCGGGTGCAGCGAGCTGTTTGGCTGATGCAGAGCGGAGTGCACGTGCTGGGGTGTACAGTTTAACCATGTCCTGGATGTAGGAAGGGCCAGATCCATTCGCAGCATGGTACGCAAGTACCATTGTCTTGAAGTGGATTCTAGCAGTTACCGGAAGCCAGTGAAGGGAGCGGAGGAGCAGCGTGGTGTGGGAGAATTTTGGAAGGTTGAAGACCAGACGAGCCGCTGCATTCTGGATGAACTGCAGAGGTCGGATGGCACGTGCAGGTCGACCAGCCAGGAGGGAGTTGCAGTAGTCTAGGCGTGAGATGACGAGAGCCTGGGACAGAACCTGCGTCGCTTTCTGGGTCAGGTGGGGACGTATCGTCCTGATGTTGTAAAGCGTGTATCTGCAGCAGCGGGTTGTAGCAGCGATGTTTGCAGTGAAGGACAGTTTGTTATCTACGGTCACACCCAGATTCCTTGCGGTCTGAGTCAGGGAAACAATAGAGGTGCCGATGTTGATTGTTAGGTCAAGAGTGGGACAATCTTTTCCCGGAAGGAAAAGCAGTTCAGTCTTGTCAAGGTTGAGCTTGAGGTGGTGAGCAGACATCCACTGAGAGATGTCAGCTAGACAAGCAGAGATGCGTGCGACGACCTGAGTCTCTGAGCGGGGAAAGGACAGAATTAATTGGGTGTTGTCAGCGTAGCAGTGGTATGAAAAACCATGCGGGTTAATGACAGATCCGAGTGAGTTTGTGTACAGGGAAAAGAGAAGGGGAACAAGAACAGAGCCCTGAGGGACCCCTATAGTTAATTGACAAGGGTCGGACTCGGACCCTCTCCAAGTTACCCCGTAGGTACGGTCTTTAAGGTATGAGGTGAGGAGGGAAAGTGCAGAGCCTGAAACTCCACGTTCTTGGAGAGTGCGAAGGAGGATCTGATGATTCACCGTGTCGAATGCAGCAGACGGGTCCAGAAGGATGATGACAGAGAAGAGGGAGGCTGCTTTAGCAGTGTGCAGTTCCTCAGAGACAGCAAGGAGGGCAGTTTCTGTGGAGTGACCTGCCTTGAAACAAGACTGGTGCGGATCCAGAAGGTTGTTCTGATGGAGATAACAGGAGAGTTGTTTAAAATAGAACAATAATGTCATTGTTAGCTAATGAATGTTTAGATGCTGAACAACGGCAAAATGACAAAGTTTTCATTGGTCCCTCTTGTTTAGAGAAGATCGGGAAATGATGGATACACGGATCGTGTTAAAATCAATAGGCACGCAATGTCTCTAAATAATAATGATCACGCCACCAAACACAGATTAAGACTAAAGTAACCAGCCTGTTTTGAAAATGTAAGAAGTAGAAAGTACAGGTATTTGTGTTAAAAAGGCAAGAAGTAAAGGTAAAAAGTCATCAGAAAATAAGTAGTGGAGTAAAGTACTGATACCAGAAAAATGTACTTAACTACAGCAACAAAGTATTTGTACTCCTACTTCACACTTCTGGTCTCATGTCAGAAAAAAACAGAACAATTCTTAATCCAGAATAAGACTTTGGAATTTACAAGGCTCATTACTTTGAACGGGTTTACAAAATGAATACCCACATTTTCATTGGTGTGTTTTCCTTTGATTTGACCTGTCACTGATCATCACAGTTTAAAGTAAACATGCTCCTCCTGCAGCTCAGAAAAGAATTCTGGTAAGTAAAGAGAAAAATAGGTAGAAAACCAAGTCCCCTCTTCTTTTTCTTAACACTTCAAAAACTATAATGAACAAATAACAATAATACGTTTACTTTATTAGAAAATAAATATGGAAACTAACTCTCAATCCTTATGTCATATTCAAATTATTCTCTATATAAAGCATAAGGATTTGATTATGTTCTAACTCGTTCTTCTTTTATAATCAGTTTAAGAAAATGAATATAAAGCGTTTTTGACAAGTTCTTAGTCTCTGACACTTTTTTAATGGTTTAATTCAAGCAGCAGCAGCAGCTTATGTCTTTAACTCTCGGCAGCCTTAGTCTTAAACGCTCTATTCCTGTGTTGAATAGCTCTCCCAGCAGCGCCCCTGGAACGTCATCAGCTTTGGAAATGCTGACAGACTGAAAAAGCAGCTGAGTCATTCTTAATGAAGATCAGGAAGCTTTTCCTCCTTTCCTCCTTTCCCTCCATCATCAGAATAACAAGCATGCTGGCACAGACAGCATAGGCTTACCCCACTGGAAATGTACCGCTACAGCACTAGCTGTCAAAAAGTTACAGACCGTGGCAAATAAAAAGGCAGGACCAGAACACATTTTTACCTTCCATACTTCACCTTTATTTGTCCGATCAGATTCTCACTCCTCCACAGATGTCAATTCTTTATTTGCATTGTTCAAATATCTCATAAGAATGTTGTTGAGTCAAACCATTCTGGATGGCCGCTGAGTGACCGACCGTTGCAGTAATACCAGGGGGGAAGAAAAAGACTCTATTAAAGAATCAGCAGGCTTTAAATCTTTTGTAGCCGTTATCCTTTGCAGCAAGAACTGTTTATTGTAGCCACAATCCCTTGAGGCAAGAGGAAACTGTTTACACCTGGCTGCAAATAATATAAAACGACATCTGTGCAAATATTATCCCAGGCAGGAAACCATGTTGCAGTTAAACTCTGAAAATCCGACATTGTGTAGACCAAACTATATGTCACAAATTCAATCATGCATGAAGCACAAACTAAGCGTGGCTGTCAAGCAGCATACATAAATCTTGGACAATGTGTGAGAAAGGAAAACGACTGAGTGGCAGAATCATGTATGAACGCACATTACTATAGAAAATCCTGCTCACTTTTATTCCAGCCATTTATACATTCAATGCTTTTGATTTGAATTTGCAGAATACTTTAGAAAAAACGGTGACACACTTATCAACCAGCCGAATGATATTCAGATCTCAGGTCATGAGGGATGTGGCTTTGGTGTCAGATGTTGTATCTCATTTCGAGTGACTCCTTTTTGCACTTGAACATCAGTTGTGCTTCCAGGACAAGTTTGCTGTAAAGGAAAAAAGATGCATAACATGTGACACTGCAGTCAGTGACGCAATAACAAACATCAGTGAATAAAATGAAATAACAGATGGGAAATGCGAATGCAAGTCACATGCTTGAAAGAGATTGTCTGATGAGGGGAAAAAGGAAAGAGTAGACGGTTGAAGAGAACAGATTAAGGGCTGTAATGAATGTGCTGTAATCTTGGCAGTGTTGATCTCATTATTTGTTTATTTCTCCTCACACCTGCCTAGACACGCCGTTCCACAATGTTTCCCCTCTTCATTAGTAAGGAGCTACTGCTGTGCGCTAATGCATGTACTCGGCTGATGTTCATGTCCTGGGCGTTTTGTGTCTGTTTGTGCGGGAGGATCAGTGTCTGCGTATGTGTGTGTGAAAATGTTTTCCTTCTGATTAAACTCCTGCAGTGAAGCGGTACCACCCGTGTCTCTGCAAACTCCTCCTGCATCTGACCTTTTCTGTTGAACGTGTGAACACACACATGTGACGTGCACCGTGCACACATGTCCACACTACTGTAGCTGGTGATGGATGGGGTTATTACCTGAAGCTTTTAAGGGGCAGAAAGGTGTTTAAGAGAACAAACACACCTGCCTGTTTGTGCTTTATCATCAGGAATTAACTCACACACACACACACACACACACACACACACACACACACACACACACACACACACACACACACACACACACACACACACACACACACACACACACACACACACACACACACACACACACACACACACACACACACACACACACACACACACACACACACACACACACACACACACACACAGTGCAGGGGTACACCTTATCCAACATATGCAATATTCTTAGGAAACATTAGCATTTAGCGAGAGGAGACGGTATATTCTCACCCAAATTTGTTTTTAGCTTTGTCTCACGCACACTCTGTCACCTGTGAAAATTATTCATTAATGATTTATTGAGACTCACACAAGCCACCCATGCTTATAAGGCTGACTATGCTTTGCATTTCAAACACAACATTAAGTGGAGATAAACACTCTCACATACACACATATACATATTTTATAGACTTATTGTTGCCAGAATGTATCTGCATTAGGGCATTTTAACACTCTGCATGACCTTGCTCTGTTGCTTAATGCAAAGAAAAACACAGCTGAAGAAAAAAGAAAGAAAGTTGTGTCTGGGAGTTGATCATGCTCCCCGGCAAAAGAGACGATTCAAAACGCATATCATTTCACGCGTCACTCAAAAGGACATATTACTTTCATCCGTCTCCCTTTCTTACTTCCACCGTTTCTGACTCCCCTCTCTTCTTCCCTCTGTCTCCCCCATCTCCATTTTTGCTGATTGCTTTGCACCATTAATATTTCATGTGTAATGTGGCTCTTTTGGATAGTGTGAGCATGTGTATGTGCCCCTGTGAGGCTGCATTTGTGCATGTTCGCACACACAAACTGTGCTTCTGCACATGCCTGTGTTTGTGTGTCTGTGCCGCAGTATCAAATTCTGCTCTCACAGCTGTCGGCTAGTCTCAGCTTGGTTGTGATCTGTCTGTCTACCTCTCAACCTTCAACCTCTCCTGTTTCACTCGCTTTCTTCCTTTCTTTCAAGTTTTTCATCTGCTTCCCTCTGTTTCCCTCTCTTATCTTTTATTTCCCACTGCCTCCTTGGTATTTTCCAGCATCCTCCTGCCTCTTTCCCTCAATGCCCTCTCCATCCCTCCCTCTGAGCCATTCCACCCCCACCCCTTTTTTTCTCTTGCATTATGCTTTCAATCTCTGGCTGTTTTCACCTCTCAGCCTTTACTTCTTAAAATACTTCTGAGATTGTCTTTTTTCAATTCTAAGCTTGTACTTGAGAAATAAAGCTGTTATGTGAAAACAGAAGTGTAGTTTCTATTGAAGATATGTTATGCATTTGTGGATGTACTCGGATCTTTACTTACTGATTCTGCAACAAGTAAAAGTCCTTTATTCAAAACATAACTTGAAGTACAAATTAGCATCATATATTCTTGAAAAGCAAAATATGAAAGTATTCATTCAAAATTGCCCTTTTCAGAGTAATGATTGAATAACAAGTATTAATACACTATTATGTTGGCTTCGTCACTTCAAATATACAATATATGCCGGAATTGTAGTGAAGTATAATTATAAATGAGAAGAAAATATAATAACGTGAAGAACAAGTATCTCAAATGTGTTCTTAAGTAAATACATGTGTGAATGTACTTAGTTTATTATATTTGCATTCATTTAAAACAACGTCTGTTCAGTTCATTTTTCTACCAAAGGTTAATTCAGACTGTCAAGATGGATATGTTGAAGAACAGGATAAATAGTAGGATGAGAAAGCGTTAGATTCGATGTCAGTCTCCCGTTACGTGACTGTACTCCCTGTCTGATTGTTGATGGAGTTCTGCTGGGCGAGAGAGAGGCAGCGGCAGCAGTCAAGTGACAGCTTCATATTAACAGGAGTTATATGTAGAATCGGTTCGACCTCTCCGCCAAATGAGAGGGGACAGGATATTCTTGGAGTGTGTTTAGAGATATAAAGTTGGTCAGTTTGATATGGAAAGTTCTACTCGTAAAATACTGCTACCACTCCGAAAAGTTCAGAGGTTGGAACGGCTTTATATTGCCTGTCATAAAGCATCTTTAAATGTCTCCTCAGGCAGCACTTCTAGCTGGTGTATGTGTGTGTGTATGTGTGTTTGTGTAAGTCTGTGTGTCTGAGTGTGTGTGCAAAAGAGTGTGCTCCAAAAGCCTCCTGCTGATTACAGGCACACACTGTTCCCTACACCTTAATGAACAGAATCACCACTGACACACACACTTTCCATTTATTACCCTTGTCTCTCATTATGACATTTCCGTGCATGCGTTGCCCTGAGTGTATGTGTGTCTTCCTTCCTGAGTGAATGTATAGATGTGTGTCTGTGTGTATGCATTAACTCTGCTCCATCGTTGGCCCAGGCGTGTGATTGGCTGCGGATGTGAGTGAAGGTTGGCACGGCAACATTTCCGCAGAAGGCCGTAAAGCAATAGGCCTGGAGCGCAGGCAGCATCTGCCCCTCGGCCGCTGCCAAAACAGACACACACACACACATTTTGAAATGCATGGATTTGAATAAACATTCACACTGATTGACATACATGTATTGACTCACACTGGATAATTCAGAATCTCTCATTTAGCCACAGCTCCTCATGCCTCAGCGTCTTCTCTCTCCTGGCACTCGTCCTGCATTCTCTCACACTAATGACCTCTCCCTGTCTCCTCTCCCCTCTCTGCCACTGCTTTGTCTTTCACTCTTATATTTAATTCTCCAGCCCTCCACTCTATTTTTTACATTCCTTTAAGCTGTCCTTTTCTATCACGAGCACTAAGGTAAACTGTATCTGTCAACCTGAGGCTCATTTTCTCCCTCTTCACCTTTCCTGCCCTGCGACAGCACCACACCACTCATTATATAGGCCTGCCCCTGTCCTCACTCTCACTACAGGCACACACACTCACATGGACACAGGCATTTACCAAACACCCCCCTCCAACACACACACTTTCACTGCTCTGCCACCCACGCTTGGGCTGTTGTGGCCAAGAGAATCTGTCATAACTCAAAGGCTGACCTTTCCTAAGACACTGCTTCAGACAGATGAATAGCCCTATACTGTAGCACTGTGTCTATGTGCTGTTGTGTGTGTGTGTGTGTGTGTGTGTGTGTGTTTGTGTGTGTGTGTGTGTGTGTGTGTGTGTGTGTGTGTGTGTGTGTGTGTGTGTGTGTGTGTGTGTGTGTGTGTGTGTGTGTGTGTGTGTGTGTGTGTGTGTGTGTGTGTGTGTGTGTGTGTGTGTGTGTGTGTGTGTGTGTGTGTGTGTGTGTGTGTGTGTGTGTGTGTGTACATGTGTGAGTTTTGGTGTGACATTTGTCAAGAGAGCATGCTTTTATTTTTGCACACGTGTGTACGGGGGAGTGGTAATGCATCATTGGTTTGAGCCTGTGTGTGTGTGTGTGTGTATACGTGTGTGTATGCGTGTGTGTGTGTGTGTGTGTGTGTGTGTATGTGTGTGTGTGTCATAAGGGCTATGGCCTTGGTGGAGATAAATAAAGGGGTGATAGAACAATTCGATTACAAGAAAGTGTAAGAAAAGAAAGCAAACCGAGCTCTATACAAAATGTAAAAAGCCTTACAAGCTGCTCATCCACATTCATTGTGTTACTGTTTTGCATTTGTGAATTGATATTATAAATAAATGATGAAATGAATAATTAAAATGGCTTTTTACTTCTGCATTAAAGACCTCAAAACTGCGTAGGCTTGTTTATTTCACCGTGTGGAGGGCAAATTTACCGAGACTCTCTATGTTCTTAAAGGCCCTCTGGACATGTTAGTACACTATTGATAATCAATACAGCTTCTGTCCCGCTATTTCTACATCAAAGGAATTGTAGTCTCTCTCTCTTCTCCCAAGTCTACCACATACAGGCGTGTATGCAGGCACATTTTACACACCCAAGTGAATATACAAATCTGCATACGGCGCATACACTGGGATAGATATACGCACACACACACACACAAACAAGTATAATAATAAACACAGAGCCTTTCTGGCAATGTCTGTTTTTCTTTTTCTGAAGAAATTAAAAGGCAAGGTGGTATCAAGAGAACTCTATCGTATCTTACTTTATTTGGGTTCTTTTTTTCTTGGGAGAATTATGAGCATAAATGTTTGGACCTGCCTGTTGTAACTGCACATCTTTGTTTTCCCAAGAGCTTAACATACTTTACTTACTATCCTATTGTAAGAAAGCCAATACCAGGGACAAACATCTCAGCAAAAAACAAAAATGCACTTCAGGTCTTTCTTCCTCTATCTCCATGATATCCACAAAAGCCATGGTAACAACGTTGCCATGACCACCTTAAACCGCTGGCAACAGAGTACATTGGAAAAGTAATGTCAAAACATTAAGCTAAAGATTTCATTCCGAGGACAGTGTGACTGATGATTTAAAATGTCACTCTTTAGACTTTGTTTTGGTAGAACACACACACACACACACACGCACGCACGCACGCACGCACGCACGCACACGCACACACGCACGCACGCGCACACACAACACACCCTAACAGACTGCATGCTCATAAGTAGAGATAAATTATAGATCATGTTCCCACTCAGAGCTTGTGCCTCTGCCAGACAGAGTTTTTGGGGGCTAAAATGCTGAGATAGTGTTTCATCTCGGACAAAAGTGTGCGAAAACCTGTCAAAGGTTCACACTTAAACAATTACCCTGTTACTTCAGTATTTCTGGATAAAGTTGTTTTTCAAACTAAGTTGGTATTTGGGAATAATGCCAGGAGATTCTGAGTATTATTGATTCTTAAGGCATGAACTGTATTTCCTTTGTAAAAACAATATCATCAAACAATTTGTATTTTAAAGTTAACAGTGTAACATCGAAGACATCTTTCTTCTGTAAGGCATTTGACAGTCTTCTGCAAGTTCCTTTTTTTTAAGGACGAATATAGCCAGCCAATAGGATTTCAGCCCTCGGTTCTATTCCATCTTGTGATATTTTGGGTATTAAAATATACACCGGGTTGAATTACAACACATTAAAAGCAAAGATGTGGTCTTAATAAATTGGGAATCCAAAAACAAATTGCCCTAAATCTTTTGGTTGCATGTTTTTTAAATGTTTTTAAGAGGTTAACTTTGGTTTTCCTTCACCATTCATTTTGAGCGGGTGCTTCTGGAGATCAAGTGTCATGTTATTTGCAGTCAGAGGATTGTTTTGGACCTGTACACATTTTATCTCTGTCACTTCACTTTATGTTTTTTCACCTAGAGAAAAAACAATGCCCTGCCATTTTTCATCCAGTGTGAGAGGACAACGCTGAAACCTGATGTAAACAAGACGAAAGTCTTTCTCTGGTCTGCATCCCCTTAACAATTGTGTGTATTGAGCTATACTGTATTGTACTCATTCTGCAATCTGTTAATACAATTTTCAATCAATCAATCAATCAATCTGTTCCAGGAACAAATCACTGCATGAGTTTGGGTTTCAGCTTTGGTGTACATAATACAGCAGGATCATTATTTTCACAGCAAGAACAATACTATTCCTATTAAGTTCAGTTATAGAAATAACTATTTGCTTAACTATTTGCTAAACTGATCGTTACCATGGAAAAAAATAAATACAGTTTTTCCTAAATCTAATTTCTATGAAAACCTTTGTACTCACCCACTAAGTAGAATATGCCTACTGCTTTGTTTTTAATTAAATCCCATCAATCTTATCTAAATGTCTTGTGCCTTAAGGGATAGGCATATATATATATTTTAAACACTTCTTATACTTCAACAGCTACTTGTTTTCTATTAGTGTAAACCCTTTGGTGTAACGTTGTTTGTAATAGAAGAGAAGGTTCCTTCAATCTTATCCTGCGTACATAAATCTTTTGCCGCAGAGAAAAGGCAATGAGTGGAAGGAAAACACTGCAGTATTCAAGATTGAATTGGATAACATTTGTTCAAAAACTGAATTTGGCAAAAATAACAACATGTTCTGTCTTTCCTTTTTGAAGACAAAACACAGATTGATCAAAACGAGGACGCAGCCATATAAAAAAAAAAGGACCAACGACATGACACAGAGAGAATAAAGGTTAGTACTCCTGGAAACACTGTGTACTGTATTTATATTACCACTATATATATATCAAGTTCCCCATAACAACTATACTTTGTCACTGGATACTCTTATCCTCCATGTATAGAGCAGCCCTGTTTGCACTTATGAGTCTTCAGGGATTGAAATTACACTTAAAGACAATAATGTAGTAGCTCCTCATTTGCTTCTCGCAGTAAAGGGACAATGAGTGAAAGAAGAGAGGTCACATCCGAGCAACCTACCGTTTATTCATCTCTATTTTCTAATAGCAGACGGAATCACTGCTCGAAAACAGAAAAGCTGCATAAATGGTAACTTAATAATGCACCCTTCCTCTCTGCCCCCCCCTGCCTTTCTCTTTTATACAGTGTCTTTCTCCAATCTGCTGACTCTGCAGAGCTTTACATTGACCAGAGATCTAATAATAGACCATACGTGAATTTGTGTGACTGGTATGTGATTGTGTGTGTCCTTTCCTTCGTACCTTTCAATTCCCGGAGAGTTTAAACAGGCGTGTTTTTGTGAGGTACATCCATTGTATATAAGCTTTGTGTGTGCCGATTGAACGTGATACACATCAACTCTTAAGTGTATGTGCATCTGGCTATTTGTGTGCATGAGTCTCTGCGGATGCATGTGAATCACTTGGGCCAGACTGTTTTATTTATTTATTTATCGCTAATCCCCATTTCTGGCAAAAAAAAATACAGACTGAATCGTCTTTATCCTTGGGATTTTGGGAGGAGTGCAAGAAAGGAGGAGGGAAGGGAAAGTAAAAAAGGGGGGAAACTATAGAAGGGAAGTGAGGAGAAATGGTAGCAGAATTAAAGGAACCAGGGAGAAAGATGGAGGGAAGAGGAGGAAATGGAACTCTAGGGGGTTATTTAGGTGAAGCAATGTGTTGAGGTAAGAAAAAAGCTTAAAGAGAGGGAGTGACGCACAGAAGGAGGAGAGTGGGAAGAAGAAGAGATAACAGCTCGGAGGAATAGCAGCTGAGGTTTCAGCAGTTGTATGAACCTGTTTGTACAAAATGACTTGTCGAGCATGTCAAAAGGCAAAAGTATGAGTGTTGTCAAAGAGAGAGAACGTACGATAATTACTTTAAAAAGGATTACATTTCACACTTTTATACAGAACCTTAATCTTCTTGAAGCAACTCACTTCAAACACTTGGTTGTACACCAAAGAAGCAACAGAAATAATTTTGTGAAGAACTAGAGAATGCAATTCCTGAAGAAATTACTATTGGGAATGCTTTATGCTGAAAAGCTGACGCTAAACGGCTGTGCTGAAATGTAATGTGTAAGAAGAAAGTGAAGAATTTAGATTGAAATGATACATGAACACTGGGGCTTGAATGTGTGATGAGAGAAGAAAAGAAAGTAAAAAAACTTGGAAAAGCAGCAAAGTATTTGAACTGCAAACTTTTGAACTAACTTGATGGCGAATGATCTGTCGCCATGCCAACGGCATTTGATGACATCCCATAATACGCTTAGATGCGTTGATGGCATCGTTACCAAACCTGTGAAGTTTTGGGTAGTTCGGAGAATTTTCACTGAAGTTATGCGAAAACCGTGTTTCGTGGCGAGCATTGTGTTGCCATGGCAACGGCATTTGAAGAAATCTCTGTCCCGTAGATGTCTTCACGGCTGGACTGTTAGCACACATTTTGAAATTTGAGCACTTTTTGAACATTTTCATAGGAGTTATAGCGACATCGCCTTTAATGGCGAGGGATGTGTGGATGCGAGGAATGCCATGGAAACGGAATATGATGAAACCCCATAATTGACGTAGAGCTGTTGAGGGCTGGAACATCCATCCATCCATTCATCTTCTCCCGCTTATCCGTGGTCGGGTCGCGGAGGTAGCAGTTCCAGCAGAGAGCCCCAAACTTTCTTTTCCCTGGCCACATCAACCAGCTCTGACTGGGGGATCCCAAGGCGCTCCCAGGCCAGCGAAGAGATATAATCCCTCCACCTGGTCCTAGGTCTACCCCTTGGTCTCTTCCCAGCTGGACGTGCCTGGAACACCTCCCTAGGGAGGCGCCCAGGTGGCATCCTAACTAGGTGCCCGAACCACCTCAACTGGCTCCTTTCGACGCGAAGGAGGAGCGGTTCAACTCCGAGTCCCTCCCGGATGACCGAGGTGAGATGAGGCGAGATGAGGGCTGGACCGTTAACCATTATCTGAAGTGTGGTGCTGTTTTGACCCTTTTCATAGGCGTTATGACAACATCGTGTTTTATGGCGAGGGATGCGTTTCCATGGAAACGGCATATGGTGAGATGTCAGATTTGACGTAGAACTGTTGAGGCATGGAGAGGTGATATACAGGTGAAGATTGTGGGACGACCGGACCGTGTCCATTGGAGCTACAGCGACATCGTGTTTTATGGCGAGGGATGCATTTCCATGGAAACGGCATATGATGACACCCCATAATTGACGTAGAGCTGTTGAGGGCTGGACCGTTAACCATTATCTGAAGTCTGCTGCTCTGAGCATGTCAGTTGGAGTTATGACATCATCGTGTTCCATGACATAGGTGTTTATATTTGAGCTAATGACGTGTCCAGAGATCAAAGGTTTCCATGTTTTTTTTTTCAAAATGAAATCTGTCCTCCACTCTAGCTGTGATATCACGCACTCTAAAATCTGAAGAAGACCTCTTTACCAAGGTCTAATATCTCTAAAAGTACGAATCAGATTTAAAAATGGTGTAACATGAATAATGTCAGAAAGATGTGTAACATTTTAAAGTTGGAATGAGGTTTCTGAATGAAAGTATGAAGGAGCAGTTAGCGGTTGAAGAAGGAGCAGTTGAAGTTGCATGAAGATTGTTCAAGTCTGAAGAGTATCTCCATTGACTTCCATGTTAAAAATGTGATGAATTATGGGATGTATCTCTGGAATTATGAAAGTTATGAATAAGAAAAGTAATAGCCATCGACTCCCGACCGAGCTGAACGTTTTGATGTTCGAACGGAGTTTCTGCGATGTGGAATGTGGGAGAAGAAGAGGCGCAAAATAACCCGGCGGAATAATAAAGAATTTCGTGCGTAGCATAACAGATCGTTGGAATGCTGTATCAGCATTCCCACTAAATAACCCACAGTACAGTGAACATACTGTACTAGAACCAAAACCAGGGATTGACGTTAAATATTTTGAAATTCACATATTTTCTTTTCAAAGACTTGTATTTACATAACATAGAGTGGGAAGCTTCCCCATTATGTAGGAATTATATAAATAATTCAAATAAATGTGGCAAAGGCTCAAATTTGTTGAACAACACATTTGTAACAGGTTTGTTAATTGACCAAAAAATATGAACAGTTGGAAGATTGAAAATGGGATTATTATTAGGATTATTTGTAGGTCATTGAAAAGTAGAATCATTTAGAAAGATGTGAACATTAAAGTTTCTATTTTAGAAAAGCTGACACTGTAGTGCATCGCTGGTTTTAAAAGTGATTTATAAGAGTCATGTTTAAAGATGTATAATACTTAAAACGTTTATAAAGATCCTCTGAGTGTGTGTCATTAGTTAGCTGATAAAATGTTAGGGATACATACCTTGACATATTGACTGCAAGAGCTTGAATCAAACAAGCAACCTTGTATTTGAAAGATTAACTCACATAGCAACAGTCACACCTGGTATATAAGTGGTGTGGCTGAGTACTTTAAAGGGTTCATGAATAGAGGGGACTTGAATGTGAAATAAGAACAAGAAAATAAAAGTCTAAATGCATGAAAAAGTAGCAGAATATTTGAACTGAAAACTTTAGAACTAAAAGCTTACGTCACCAATAATGTCTAAAATATGTGGAACATGTGGAAGTCAGTATGAAGTCTCCATCAGACGGAAAATAATAGGCTGAGACAGTCTGTTAAATTCCAGTGACCACGTCATTAGTCTGCTGCTCTGATTATGTCAATTAGAGTTATGACATCATCGTGTTCCATGACACAGGTGTTTATATATGAGCTAACGTGTCCAGAGATCAAAGGTTTCCATGGTGATGTGCAGTAATCAGTGAGAGGAGAGCATTTTCATTGTTCTGAATGAGAGATAAACCTGTTACATGTGAACATTTTGTTGAAGAACCGCAACAGATATCGGTGAAATTTCAAAGCGTGAAGCATGTCAAGGAACTTGAGCATCTGAAGTGTGCTTTTTGTGTACTTTCGGGTTAATAATGTGGCCTTTTTGGCAGATTAACTAAAGGTGTGCGGCTGCTGTGGTGGGGAAAGCTGAGGCTGAACTTACAATGGGTTTTAATGGAGACATGTTGAAAGTTTTTGTCACTTCATGCCCTCAAGAGGCATTTTGTTTAATTATTTTGCTTAATTTTTTTAATCTTTCAAGCTAAGAGATGTTTTCCTACGTTTGTCATGACAACTTATGTCTCAGGAATGTAGGGTTTGGGAATTACAGTATGGCAGGTTTAAAAGAAAATATGAAGACAAAATTAAATCTGTCCTCCACTCTAGCTGTGACATCACACACTCTAAAATCTGAAGAAGGCCTCTTTACCAAAGTCTGAACAATGTTTAATATCTCTAAAAGTAAGAATCAGATTTAAAAGTTATGATACACGATTAATGTCAGAAAGATGTGTAACATT
>NC_136912.1:21846387-21938887 GCF_949606895.1 Notothenia rossii | reverse complement strand
TGATTTATGCCTCTTTTTCTCCCTGGCTAGAGGGAAAAGGTTCTGTCTCTCTCTGTCTTCCTTTTTGTAAGCCCCAGGGAGAAAAGGCACTTAAGATAACATAGACACGACACATGTTGAACTGAGTCTGCTGCTGAGACATTCGGAAGTAAAGGCGAGGGGGAACAAGAGAGCTCTATTCAAACAAAGATAAAATAACTATCCTTGACAAGCAAACGACGAGCCTCAAGCCTGGGACTGCGTTGGGACAGTTTAGCACTCACTATACTTACTTTGCAGTTGGCTATAATGCGTTTTATTTGAATGTGAAACCCACTTTATTGTGTGACTTAAACAAATTAACACTGATTCAAAAGCCTCCAACAAACAAACTAAAGTAATAAGGAATTTCCCTAAAGTTGGCGCAGTTGACCTTGATTTCAATTTAGCGAGGGAGTGCTATTATTTGATATTCAAAGTTATTTCAAGTAACATGATTTATATGCTTTAGGCTGTGAGTTCTCCATTAAGACTTGGCAGATTAAAGGTCCCATGTCATGGCCATTTCCACTGATCATAATTACGTTGTTGAGGTATACTAAAATAGATTTATACTGTGCAATTTTCCAAACTCACATTGGTTTCTCATACAGCATCTCTGTAAAGTATGTTTATTCACCAGGTATTCACTCTCTGTTATAAACGGCCTTTTGGAGTTCCTGTGAGAATGGGTCTGTAAAGAGCATTTCCCCGCGATCCCAACTTAGTTGCCCGAAAAACGTTTACCCATTTAAACAGTCGTGGTAGATACCTTGTTTGTTTTAAACATCATAAATACACAAACAACAATGAATACTTACAGGTTCTGTACCCGAATCTCCCGCTGGTCCAAACAAAGTAGGAACAGCATCGTTCTTCAGTGCCCTACGCTGTACATATCCGGCATGAATCGCTGAAAGGTTTGGGAAGCTTTGTTTCGTGAAATGCTGGCAGAGGGTGTGGCCTCTGGGTATCCCCACATCACAGTACCCAGGAAGTAAACAATGGAAAATGAGAAATCTCCAACGAGGCGTTTTGGGGCAGCATAGACTGTGTTAGAGTTGTACTCGCTACAGGGTGTACTTCGAGGGTTTTTGACCCTGCAGACCGTTTACATGCATAAAAACCTTCATAACACACAAGGGGACGGGTAATAACCGGAAAAGCATGACATCGGACCTTTAAACAAGAAGTTATTGTACTCTTTTTGCAGTGGATGCAATGCAACACAAACTGATAGACTCAACAAGCCAAGGCATTATTGTATTCATGTGTGTAATAGAGCTGGTCTGTTTTTAGAGCCTTAGCCAAGATCTAATCTAACATGACCCATTTATTTTTCCTTGAATTTCATGATCTCATACACACGCTAAGGTCAATTTAGTTGATCTCATAACAACTTTGTTTTCACAACAGGAAGGTGATGTACAATAGAATGATGAGGAGAACATAAATATATAACAAAGAAAGTCAATATTTTCTTGACAGGGATCAAACTCTGTAAACTGAGAGTCAGGATGCACATTTGTTTTTAAGTCATTTAATCTCTATTTAACATCAGAAATGTTCGCTTCAGTGTGATTTATTTCCTTCTTTCCTGCCGTTGTCCTTCCCCGCCACAGTGTCTTGCCTCAGATGCTCCCCCTTTAGTTCCTTTCTCAAAGTATCTAACTTGAAGGGGGGGGGGGCTGAACAAGTTAAAAGCATGTACCGGACCATGTGCCTGCCCAGCGCGCACTGACACGATGCCGAGTTGCCGCTGAAGCGATGCTGTGGAGACGATTTAGCCCTCGGGCCACACATACACGTCAGGCCGGGGTTGAGAACAGTAAATAGCAACGCTATTATTTAACAGACTGCAGAGTCAAACGCCACTGCAATGTGTGACCTTTACATCGCTGGTGGGCTAATACAGAAATAAAGAGTTGGAAGAAAGAAATTGGGGGAACAGACACACTAAGATTAACACACACAGACACACATACACGATACACAGTTGCGCATACGTTCACATTTAAAATGAAGCATTCATGCATGAGGATCTAATATTGTTATTAGTGATGCAGAAGATACTCACACGCACATCGATGCACACTTGCTGACTGTTCTGGTTAAACCATGCTAGCACCATACACACTGGGGGGGTGTATGAGTGCATGTGTGTGTGCATGTGGTAAATCAGGCAATTCCGCAGTGAAAGTGACTGTCAGACCCAACTATTGCAGGGATGTGCTGATAGAGGTTTTAGAGCAGCAGGCTACTGCCTTAGGCCTCAATGAACTCTAGAAAGGAAAGGAGGAGTAGCAAAAGAGATAAAGAAAAACAGGAATGCGGCAGAAAATAAACAAGGTTATAGAAATGGGGAGGGGGGGGACAAGCAAGGGATTTGAGTGAGGTGATAACCAAGGTCAAACCATTGAAGCAGAGACAGAAAAGAGAGAGAATGGTGACAAAGGGAAGATAGGAAGGAGAGAGTGACAATGAAAGACAGAGCGGAAGGAAAGTAGCGAGGGCTGGGGGGAGGTGGAGAGTGAGACCTTCGCATGATAATTTGTTCATTAGGAAAGACCTTGACCGAGAATCTTCTCTCTACATTCTGATCTCCTGACTCTGCTCCTCCTCTATCCTCCTTTTCTCCATCACTGCCCCCTACACCCATCCCTCCACCCCTAACCCCCCTACAATCCACTCTGCTTAGTTTCCTCTTTTTCTCCCTCACAACGTCACAGTTTTCTCATTATAGAATCCCTACTCAGCAACTCTAAGACACGGAGGCATGGGCAGAGAGCAAAAGAAAGACAGAGGGAGAGAGACCGTGACAGGCTACCATCATTTGACTTCTTTCTATTCTGCCCTTCACATTCTTCTACGAGCATACTGTGTGCATGCACATCGAGTGTCTCCATTTAAGCTTTAGTTTCAAGTGCCCCGAGCTTAAATGAGGTAAATAAATCTTTTGAAAGGAAAATGAGAGAAGTGGGAAAAAGTAATATTTTTAACTGGCATGCACTTTGGCAAACAGATGTGAAATCAATAAGGATTACCCTCAGACACATAAAGTGTTCCCTATTAGATGCACAAAGAATAGCAATGAAATATCTAAGCCTATGAAGTGAATAATACTTTAAAGGCTATAAAGGTCCCATGCCATGCCCATTTCTACTGATCATAATTCCATTGTTGAGGTATACTGGTTTCTCATACAGCATCTCTGTATAGTATGTGTCTGTCCTAAACGGCTTGTTGGAGCTCCTGCCCCCCCCTGTGAGCCCAGTGGCCGTCTGCGAGACAGCGAAACCCAGCCCAAAACCAGCCAGAGCACACACACACACACACACACACACACACACACACACACACACACACACACACACACACACACACACACACACACACACACACACACACACACACACACACACACACACACACACACACACACACACACACCCACAGCCTAGCTGGGAGTTTGTCTTTGTGCTCACACACAGACTCAAAGCCTCGCCGCGTCCCGCCGTCTCAGGGAGAGAAATCGGCGGAGCTGCAGCTGAGAAAAGATTGAGTGTGTGTGTGTGAGGAAGAATGTAACGGCTCCACAGACGTAACGTAACGGCTCCACGAATTGGTTCATTTGGACAAATGGGTCCATTTGGGTATGGGCACGTCACTGTACCCAGGAAGAGAACGATGGAAAAAGAGAAATCTCCAACGAGGCGTTCTGGGGCAGCATAGACAGGTCTTTTCTGTGTTAGAGTTTTACTCGCTACAGGGTGTACTTTGAGGGTTTTTGACTCTGCAGACCGTTTACATGCATAAAAACCCAAGGGGACGGGTAATAACCGGAAAAGCATGACATGGGACCATTAAATTAATTATTTATTTAAAGCAATAAACTGATGACTACTGATTTCTCAGTGATACAGTGTGTGCCTCAGACTTCATGGTTATTTAAAATTGTCACATGCGGCATTTTCACTATTTTCATTAGTAGGAAGTGTACGTGTAAATAAAGAATTGCAGTGGTAAATATATTTTCAAGGTTTTAAAAAAAACAAACTCCTTTGGGTTCTGGAAGCAGGAGAGTCACAGCGAAATGCTTCAACAGGACAAAGAATACATATTCCACTCAGACATTCTCAAGCTCCTACACACAGCCCACACAAACATCAACAATATAACTTTGACTACATAATGCCAGAAGTCGTCGCAAGGACAGCACATTAACAGCAACCCTGAAACATTATTACATATTTATTTTATCGAAACATCTCAGCATTGACAGACCATAGATTCTACGCGACACTAAAAGGAATGCTAATTATTTACAACATTTGTGATGCTATATTAAAATACTCATAAAGGGTCGCATTTGATATGAATTTTAACGCTGTGATATAAGCCTAGGGTTTCTTTACTCAGCAGTAAAACACACTACCAAATAGTAGCCTTGCTTATTAAGCTACTTTTACTGTAGACATTGTCCGTTGACAATACAACAGGCCATGAAATCATTTAAAGACTTTCTGGAATGTGATTGAATGTTACTAGGCTCTCAGAGTTATGTGCTGAGTTGCACTGGCGGGCAATAGAGTCAGTTATAGTGGATTTTTGTTTTCAATGTTTAGTATGGAATTCTTTGGCTCCTATCTTTGGCCACCAGAATCAACAGTTGTTAAGAGGAGCAAAAAAAGCAGTTGGAAGAATAAATGGGTAAAACAAACAGACAATGCCAAAACCATGGCATGCATGTAAGACCGGTGCCTCCAGCCACCTATACTGGTAGAACCTTTCAACATATTGTGTGGCAATCAGAATCAGAATACCTTTATTAATCCTACAGAGGGGAAATTTGCGTAGGCTCCATATAGCAAATGCTATCCTCAAAACGATGTGTAAGTTAAATACAATTATGTTAAATTGGCAAAAGATGACTTGCCAGCCCATGAACGTTTATCGCATATTTTGTTAAATAGTCGAGCGTACCAAACTGGTCCGGCCTAGTATGATTATAGAGGTCAACAAGCAGAAGCAATCAATATCCACTATGTACCTGTGGACATATGCTTAATTTGAATACATACTAACAAGCGGCGCCAGGTATCAAGTGTAATTAGTGATTCAGAGGCGGTTTTAAATTAATTGCAGATGTCTCTGAATACTGTAAAAGAGGCAGCCCTGGATTAGGGAAAAACAGCTGGTAGCCTTGAGGAAGACTCAGAGAAAAGAGAGAGCAACTTGCACCGCGTAAGCAACTCTGTGTTCACTGTAAAGACATCAGAAAAAAGGGCCTCAGTAGTAGAGCCCTTGGGCGAGCATTTAGTCCTGACTACTGAATTCGGTCAACAAACTAATTAATTTAACATCCAGGTCTCATGCTAATGATGTAGCATAGCATAATTATGGCATTTTATCTTAATATTTTTGGAGCTACATGTCACAAAAATGGGTAAGTGATTTAAAATATCATAAGATAAAATACAGTTTGAATCTTTTAATCAAAGCTGCAGAAGGAACTGATGTTATTATAGCAGTCAGTTAAAGGTACCCCATTGTGTTTTGGACAATTAGTAGTGCTGTGGAGCATTGTCATTAATGGGGTCCTCATTTTGTTGAGATGGGGACACATAAATACTATATGCTTGTGAGGATTTTCTGTCTCGATCCCGCTGACTGAAGGTTGGTGTCGCTAACGTGTCATCAAACTAAGCAACGCCCCGTTTACAATGTCTATTCATACTGCGTACTGCTACAAAGTACCAGGGAAAAGTTCTGGTGAGCTTTGTGTATATCTGAAGAATCACAATGTTCCTTTTGCTTTGAGAAAGAACATTCAACCATCCCTCCATCTTCTCCCGCTTATCCGTGGTCGGGTCGCGGAGGTAGCAGTCCCAGCAGAGAGCCCCAAACTTTCCTTTCCCTGGTCACATCAACCAGCTCTGACTGGGGGATCCCAAGTCGCTCCCAGGTCAGCGAAGAAATATAATCCCTCCACCTGGTCCTAGGTCTACCTCTTGGTCTCTTCATTAGAACATTAGTCTTAATAAATATTAATAATAATAATAATAATACATGGGACTTTTATAGCGCTTTTCATGAAACTCAAAGACGCTTTGACAGAGAATTAAGAAAAGACAACAAAAAAAAGACAAAGAAATACAAAAAGAGATAAACAAAACAGAAAATAGGGGGGAGGGGGGTAGTCAGTGGTTGAATGCAGTGTTGAACAGGTGGGTTTTGAGTGATGTTTTGAATGCTGTGAGGGAGGAAGAATCTCTGATGGATTGGGGTAGTGAGTTCCAGAGGGTGGGTGCAGCAACGGAGAAGGCTCTGTCGCCCCAAGACTTGAGGTTGGTCCGGGTGGGGAGGGACAGGAGGTTGGCAGTGGCAGAGCGGAGGGAGCGAGTGGGAGTGTGTCTGTGGAGGAGGTCAGTCAGGTAGGATGGGGCCAGGTTATGGAGGGCTTTGTACGTCATCAGGAGGATCTTGTACTGAATTCTCTGGGGGATGGGGAGCCAATGGAGCTTGATGAGAACGGGTGTAATGTGTTCGCGGATTCGGGTGTGGGTGAGTAGACGGGCGGCGGAGTTCTGGATATATTAAAGTTTGTTTAGGATTTTTGCAGGTGAACAATAGAGGAGGCTGTTGCAATAGTCCAGACGGGAGGTGATGAAGGCGTGGATGAGGGTTTCGGCAGCAGTGGGAGAGAGGGATGGACGTAGACGGGCGATGTTTTTGAGGTGGAAGAAGGCTGTCTTTGTGATCTGTTTGATGTATCTGTTGTAGGAGAGGGTTTGGTCAAATATGATGCCTAGGTTCCGGATGCGAGGGGAGGTTTGAACTGGGAAGCCGTCTATGTCGAGGCTGAAGTCATGGATAGGTGTGGTGAGCTTTTTTAGTCCAATGATTATTATTTAAGATTTATCGCAGTTGAGTTTCAGGAAGTTAAGTTGGAGCCAGGATTTTATTTCAGTGATGCAGTTTATCAGGATGGAGTGGGTAGCAGTGGAGATGGACTTGGTGGGGATGAGAAGCTGGATGTCGTCGGCAAAGCAGTGGAATTGAAGTCCATGACGGCGGATTATGTGACCAAGGGGAAGCAGGTAGAGGATGAAGAGGAGGGGGCCGAGAACTGAGCCTTGAGGGACACCTTGGGGGAGAGGAGCGGTGGGGGATTTGCAGTTATTGATGTAGATGAACTGGTTTCTGTCAGAGAGGTATGAAGTGAACCAAGAGAGGGCAGTGCCGGTGATGTTGAAGGTGGTTTCAAGACGGGTGAGGAGGATGGAGTGATTGATGGTGTCAAAGGCAGCGCTGAGGTCAAGGAGGATGAGGATGTTGAGGTTACCAGCATCGGAGGAGAGGAGAAGGTCATTTGTAATTTTGAGGAGTGCGGTTTCGGTACTGTGGTTTGAGCGGAATCCGGATTGAAAAGTTTCATAGAGGTTATTAGCAGAGAGATGATGCTTAAGTTGTGACGCTACAGCGCGTTCCAGAACTTTTGACAGAAAGGGTAGGTTCGAGATTGGTCTGAAGTTATTAGGGTTGTCAGGGTTTAGTCCGGGTTTTTTCATAATAGGGGTGATAGCAGCTATTTTGAGGGACGGTGGGACGGTGCCAGAAGACAGGGAGGAGTTGATTGCTGTAGTGATGAGTGAAGAGAGAGTAGGAAGGCAGGCCTTAACAAAGCTGGAGGGGATGGGGTCCAGGGTGCAGGTGGCAGTTTTCATTCCTGTGAGGAGATCAGAGAGGTCAGTAGGGGAGACTTGGGAGAACTGGGACAGGGATTGGCAGGATAAGGGGGGGCAGGTGGCTTGAGGGAGAGCTGGTGTGGTAGTGGTTAAGCTGCTGTAAATGTTGTCTATTTTGCTTTGAAAAAATGCGAGAAAAGAGCTGCATTTGTCTACTCTGAATGACTGAGTGGTGGTGTCCAGGGGGCTGAGGAGTTTGTTTATTGTGGAGAAGAGTGTTTTGGGGTTTCCGGAGCCAGAGTGGATTAACTGAGAGTAGTAGGTGGTGCGGGCATGGGAGAGGGCATCTTTATATTGCTGTAGGTGGTCTTTGTAGGTTTGAGAATTAATTGTGAGACCTGTTTTATTGCGGAGTCTTTCAAGTTGCCGGGCACGGGTTTTCATCAGACGGAGCTCAGGGGTGAACCAGGGAGCAGGGGTGAAGGAAACTGTTTTGGTTTTTATGGGTGCAAGTTGGTCAAGGCAGGAGGACAGAATGTTGTTGTAGTAGTCAGTGAGATCAGAGGGGCTATGGAGGTCCACAAAGGGAGTGGTGGATATTTTTTCAGAGAGGGAGGATGAGAGCGAGGTAGCTGAGACACAGCTTAATTTACGGAAGTTGATTTTGCGTTTTTGCTTTGGTGGTGGTGTGGGAATGTTGATGGTCATGGTGATGGCTAAGTGGTTGGAGAGGAAGAGGTCTGAGCCAGACAGATGGTGAAGGTTTAGTCCAGTCGAGCAAACAAGGTCCAGAATGTGGCCACGGTTATGGGTCGGAAAGTTGACATGTTGAATGAGGTTGAAGCAGTTAAGCATGTCCGTGAAGTCTGTAGTTATTGTAGAGTCAGTGGAGTCCATGTGGATAGTATATAGTCTTTTATTGTTTTGTCTGCCTTTATTTAAATGTCAGCTTATAATGTAATAATTACACATCAAATAAGAGGCTTCACGTTGACATTATATCCTGTGTTGAAATACCAAGGCTGTTGAATTGTTGGTTTAAATATTTAAATCTTCTTTTGGAAAGCAAAAAAATATTCTCACAGTCCGATAAAGTAATTCTCAGAACATAAACCTTGAGAACTCCAAACACTGGGTTTACCACAATAGATCGTGAACAACCTGTCTACCTTGACCTTTTCTTGAAACCACTCCTACACCATTCTGCTGTGATAAATATATCAACCTTGGTTAACTTACAGCTATAATAATAAATGGACACGGTGGAGAAGTAGATGTAACAGGAGGCACTGTTTTATATATCCAACTATAACAGCACAATCTCACATAGCAGAAAGGGACGTTTTCATCTCTAAAAACCTAGCTTGTGAAAACATTTTGCTGGCTTAGCTACCTTTAACTTCTCTTGGGAAATTCCATTTTCAGACTGCAATGCTGAAACACAGCATACTGCTCGGAGGTGTCCAACTTTGAGTACGGATCAATATGGCTTATAATAGATCTGTTTAGGTAGTTTCACACTGCAGTCTGTGCTCATCTTGATTTAACATCCCTCTGCTCAAATAGCTTAACACAGGCTCAGGTATTATTTGTTGAGAGAAAACAATGGTTATTATTTCTAACTCACTGTACCAACAGCCTTCCATGAGTGATTAATGATCTTACTGTTTCATGACAACAAAACGGCCTGACTGCAGTGGAGAGTGAATCACATGCCTTTTGAAATAGTGCATCTTAAATAAAAAATATATATTATATGTATTAATGTTGCTGGATTTCAAAGAGCTCAGATTTTAAGGCCCCAAACTCAACTCTTAAAGTTTCAAAATCTCTTCTAAAACTGTTGAATTGAGCTTTACTGTAAGTCATGCTGAGGCCAACATAGATTTTGGAGCCAATGTTAGCAGGATTACAGTATGCCTCATATTGCTTGATAAAAGGGCCGCAGAAACTCGTCCTACAGGCAAATTATAAACCTAAATCACTGCACCATCAACACTGGTATGGAAGCTGCTCCATTTCTTAGGAGAACCCTACATAGGGACTTGTCCATTTCTGGTAAGGCGGATGTTGGGTGTGTTGTCATGTCAGGCAGCCAACAAAAAAGAATAATTAAACAAATGTAAACTGTTTTGCAAATGAACCCCTGGACTATCTCGGAGCTAAGAGCTGTGTCTCCATGGTAACAGTCAATGATTTCAGACGAAAACTAACAAACAACTATCCCAAGGAGCATAATGGTTTATTAGCAATGTTGTGAAGTGAGCAGTGATGACGTTTTAGAGTTCAATAACTCCTTGAATCTTTAGATTTCTTTTTCTTTTGCTACACTCCTCACTGAAATTAGGTAAAAACAACCCTGTTTTAGAGAAGGGTAAGATTTCTGTTGTATGAACAAAGGTGTGAAGCTGTCGCTCTGCAACACCACTTTGAAGCATGCCTTAATTTAGATAAAAGCAAATTAGTCCTACTTGAGGAAGGAGTTTAACAGCTTAAGCTATTACCATAAAGCTAGAACTGAATAACTAGGCATCCAAACAGAATTTTTAAGCATCAGATGATTCATTGATCTTGACTTGTATTGATTTAGATTGAACTGAATATGTTATGACCCTGTCTGCTCCTGCCTCATCCACGAGGCAAAACATGGGACTGAGACACAGTTTACCCTTGTAATCACAGCCAATATGCCCAGAGGACAAAATGACAAAAAAAGGGTGACATATACACAGGGAAAAGAACTGAAAGGCATTAATGTGAATTCAAAATACACTGAATGCATGCATTGCGGCGTAAACCCCCAGGGGAGCTGTATAAAACCTTACATACTCAAGTAATCATGTCACACACTGCAACGACTACTATACACATACTACACACATGACAGAAAGCAGCATCTCATGAGCTATAATTGGCTGAGCACATTGACCTTGTTCAGTGTTTTTCTGTGTGCGTGTGCATGCATTTAAGTGCTTATAGAGGTTTCAAGGCCAGATTAGACTGTAGCATGCAGGTTGCAGACATTTCTTTTTAAGCTTAGTAAGCATCTTTTTATTCCTACCGTACGTATTAAAATTATATGTGATGATGGATGGACCTTTAATACATGCAGCCCCTGGGCTCTTACACCAAGTGTGTATAAGTCTGCGTCTGTACTGTATGTGGGAGAGCTTCATTGTGTGTGTGTATGAGCCTGATCGTGTGTGTATGTGTGTGTGAGTTTAAGAGAGTGATAGAGATGGAGAGAGAGAGAGAGAGAGAGAGAAGGGTAAATAGACAGGGGTCAAAGTGAAAGCGTGCCTTGTGTCAATTTAGTGGGAATCATGGCAAGATGGGGAATGCAGGGATACAAAGAGAAGGATAATGAAGGGAATGTAATATTGACCTTAAATGACATATCTTAGAAAACACACTCTCTTACGGCACCTTATTCTGTATACTCGTACAGCAGTAATCAACACACACACACACACACACACACACACACACACACACACACACACACACACACACACACACACACACACACACACACACACACACACACACACACACACACACACACACACACACACACACACACACACACACACACACACACACACACACACACACACACACACACACACACACACACACACAGAGGTTTTCCAAAACCCACATGCCTTTAGATGTAGAGTGCTGAGAGGAAAATTGCCGGCGGCAAGATTTGTCCTATCTAATAACATAGGACAAATGGAGAGAACTGGGGAGAAAAGCAAAAAAAAGAGAGGATAAAAAGAGCAAAATGCAGAAGACATATTTTGAGAATAGTGTGGCCGGTCAGGCAAGCAGGCATCACGGCACAACATGCATGGACAACTGTTTACACACATGCCTGCACACAAACATACACAGCAATATGTTCATGAACCCGTAAAAGTCATTCAAAGACGCACACTGAGATTCACATGGACACACTTACAATTCAGGACAAAGGAATTAACGCCTGTTTTTATTTGGACTGCTAACAGTCTTATTTCAGAGGTCTGGGTATACACAGGAGAGGAATACAGGCTGAACTCTAGGCCTGAGCACACACTTCCTTGCAAATACACAACACTACACTTCCATGCACACACAAACTCACTCCCGTAAACACAATGTGAATTACACATATCTCCACATTCATAAAAAATACCCAAACCAATGTTCTAAAATATCCCTATTTAATTTGTTTACAAACTAGAGAGAAATATTCTTTCAACAATTCCCTTATAGTAAAAACAGGTCAAGTCGAACTGTTTCGCTCGGTGAGTAACATGCATGCAGGCTATTTTTCTGTACAGAAGTTGCTGATGAATATTCTAACAACCATAACAAGAATCACCGCGGATTGTTTGGCTCTCTGTTCTGTGTCAACACTGTTCTGTGTTTGCAGTCTGTGTTATCCTGCATCTATTTCTCACCCAAGCAACTAATTAGTGAGTTATGGTGCTGATCCTTCTCGATTATTATGTATAGAGTTCTGTCTAACATAATTTTTTTTCCCCATTTGAAAATATCTTTTTAGTTGACCCAGTGAAGCACAGTATTCAGGACAACGTTTTGGTTCTTGCTGTGAGGAAATGGGTGAATCAAAAATATTTAGTGGCACACTGGCACTGTGTTGCCCTTGTTCTCAGGTCAATTGATGAAAGTAATTGAAGATTTGTATTTTTTCGGTCTCCGACATAGTAAAATATAGATGAGGAGAATAAACTGGGCTTAGACACAACCCGTAATACATCTGAATAATCAGCCAAAGCTTGTTTTTTTACCCTCAAATGTATGTTAACCGAAGGGATTTTCCTGAAATAAAATATGTTATGGTCTACATTTTGAAAATAAAATAGGTTTTATTATAGTCTTCTCTTTTGACATGTATAATTAGCTCCTATCCATCCCCACCCGCACCAATCACCGGACCTGGGGGGACAGAGCCTTCTCCGTCGCTTCCCCCTCCCTCTGGAACTCACTCCCACAACCCATCAGAGACTGCACTGACCTCACCACCTTCAAAAAACTGACCTCTTCAATCTTGCTTTTAATGTGTGATTGTTTTTGTATTATTTGACTTTAACTTTAATTATATATTTATGTGTTGTTCCTTTCTTCTCTTTTCACTATTATCTTTAAAGCGTCTTTGAGCACCTGTAAAACCGCTAACAAATTAAATCTATTATTATTATTATTATTATTATTATAATTAGATGTGTTATCACAACAACGTGCATTATTAACATTTCACTCATTGTCATTAAGGACCTTATTGATGGTGTAAGCATATTCAGTATCCATATTGTTGTTTGGAAGTAGGGCTGCTCGATTATGGCAAAAATCCTAATCTCGATTATTTGGGTCAATAATTGTAATTGCGATTGTTAAATGCGATTATTCATTGACTTTGAAAACATCAATTTATTTTTACTTTAAAGGTCCCATGTCATGCTTTTCCGGTTATTACCCGTCCCCTTGTGTGTTATGAAGGTTTATATGCATGTAAACGATCTGAGTCAAAACCCTCAAAGTACACCCTGTAGCGAGTAACACAGAAAATACCTCCCCAAAACGCCTCGTTGGAGATACCTCACTGTCCATTGATTCTTTCGTGTACCTCATGATGTCATGCGTTACCCGGAACCAAATGGACCAATCCGTGGAGCCGTTACGTTACGTCCGCGGAGCCGTTACGTTAAGCCCCCGCTGATTGGTCCAAATTGACCAATCCACGGACTTCCTCACACACACACTCAGTGCAGACAGCTCTGCTGATCTCTCCTCCCTGGCTGCAGGCTGATAACAGACAGTTGGGATCGCGGCAAAATTCTCTCTGCAGACCCATTCTCACAGCGTTTATCAACCTTTTTCTTACACAATATCAAGCCACACTTATTGTTTTTACTTCGGCTGTGACTTTGTGTGTGCTCAGGGTGAGTTTGGCTGTGTCTCACTGTTTATCTCTAAACAAGGAAACCACACCTCCACGGAGCTCAGCACGATTCACAACGTCCCGACCAATCAGAGCACACTGTGCTCACAAGGAGGGTGGGGGCTGGAGCTATTGGAGCTACAACGAGCCGTTAAAGGCAGAGAGTGAAATTCAGTGAATACATGTAGTTTACAGAGATGCTGTATGAGAAACCAAAGTGATTTTGGAAAATTGCACGATATAAATCTATTCTAATAGACCTCAACAATGGAATTATGATCAGTGGAAATGGCCATGACATGGGACCTTTAAAACAAATACAAATAATAATTTGAACTTTTTAACTGTTGAATTATACGTTCAGGGTAATCAACTGAAAAAAACCAATACAAAATAAAATAAATTATTCATTCATATCTACATTTAAATAAATAATATCAAAAATAATAAATACCAATGAACAAGATCAACAAACATGTTGCAGTGCACTGTCACAACCTACTCAAAACTCCTTAACATATAGCCAAAGATTTGGTAAAACATATTCAACATATTCCACTCAGTTAAACATTAAAGGCTGGACCACCGTCATAATAATAATAATAAATGGGATTTATATAGCGCTTTTCTAGACCCAAAGACGCTTTACATTATGAGTCAGGTCGACAAACAAAACAAGAACAAAAACACAAACAAAACAAGAACAAAAACACAAACAAAAAAACAAAACAAAACAAAAACAGAAAAGCAGTTAGGAGGATGTTGGTTCAGAGGGGGGAGGGGCGGGTTTAAGGATAATCAGAGTTGAAGAGGTGGGTTTTGAGACGGGACTGGAACGGTCATGGTCCAGAAGTAACAGGAAATACATGTTGAACTACAATTTAAGACCAAATTAAAATGTTTTGGCCACCATGGCAAATGCTGGTAGGGCTGCTCATGTCATCTCTTAAAGATTTTTTGCTAGAAACTAGGGCTGCTCGATTATGGCAAAAATCATAATCTCGATTATTTGGGTCAATAATTGATATCACGATTATTAAAAACGATTATCCATTTACTTTGAAAACATCAATTTATTGGAGAAAAAGTGTTGAACAGTATGTTTTTAATAGTTGATTACCCTGAACTTTAAATATAATTCAACTGAAAAACCAATAAAAAAAAATAATACAAAACTAATCGTTATTTTTCGATTACGTTGTTTTCGTAATCGTTGCAAGCCATAATCGTAATTGCGATTAAAATACGATTAATTGAGCAGCCCTATTTGGAAGGTGCAAATTCGGCAAATGTGAACACATCTTTTAATATTCAAATAAAAACAAGTTGGTAAAGCAGTACAAATTATCATAGAAATGTCATACTTTTTTTTAATTTGGGTTAAAGTCTGTGACACATTTGTATTATACTGATCCTGCTTTAAATAGAACCAGCAACATTTGGTGCGTGTCAAGAAACTCAGACTACAATGTCCTGAAACCGTTGACTTTCCAGCATGTCAGACAGATCACCTATGGAACTAAAGCCTAAACTTGTTCAAGTTATTTATTTGTTTACTTCCTGTTGTCGCAGCTCTATTCATAATTTTGAGGTGTGGTGGTTTCACACCCTGCGAACACCCTTATGAGTGCTACCAGGTTGAAGTGTTGGAAACTCGTTTGGCAAAGAATGTTGTGGAAAATGACAGCATGAAGCTGTAGTAGGGTATAACACTGCCCGAGGATATAATATTGACACGCAAATAAAACACCACCATTTTTGTTGTCTGTAGGCTACTCCGTAGCAGAGTAGTGTTTCTGTCGGGGGCAAAAACTACGTTTTTTTTCGTTTTAATCTTCTCTTGTTTTGTTCAGAATTTAAACTTGAGAATTTGTATATCTGTATGGTCCCCAAACTTAAGCCAAATACTAAGTCCAAATAGTATTGACCTATGCAATTATTTTCCAATTTCTGTCAACAGAAACAGGTTTTGGTCGCCTCTGCACCCTTTTTTAATTTGCAGTGTAGTCTGTAATGAAGGCTTTATCAAATGTAATACTGATCTATATTCATAACTGACTGCAAGCAAGCTTGGGTAAGAAACATAAAACAAGCAAGTGGAGGAAGCTAGATTTAAAAAATCATCCATCCGGCCAAATCGTCACGCGCGACACATAATGATTAGTCAGACTTGTTACTCTCATTCAACTGTTGCAAGACAGATTTGTTTCTCTTTTTTTTTTGAAAAGCGTTTTTATAAATACAACAACATTTTTCTAAAATGCATATCTAAATTAGCTATAATGTCAATATAGGATTAATTGGTTTGTTTTTTTCTTTCTCTTGTTTCCCTTTATCTATCATTTATTTGATTAGTTTGGAGGAAAGAAGGTGCAAGAAACTGAGGGAAAGACATTACTTTTGAGTTGCTTTTAGAGGTTTCCTCCAAATGTTTAGCTATGTTCACTTGCCAAGCATAACAAGAGCCTTGTTTATACTATATATTCAAAACCCATTCACAAGTTACCATCTTTTCAGTTTTTCCTGGCTTTGCGAGCATTATTAAAAAGGCTCACATAATTTACCTTAAAGGCCCTGTGAAGTGTGCACCTGTGCATGATCTGTTATGCTAATACGTATAGTAATGACCAAAATTGTCCATTGGAACCCATATCAAAAAATGTTGGAATAGCAACAAATTTGACGAGTTTTGAATTTTCCGGGGAAATCTGCAGTCGACCTTCGCCTTCGTGGGCGTGGCTTGCGATCTACTGCGTGACGTCACGAGATGGACGCCGCCGCACTGTTTACATTCACCACCGTTCGTTTTTTCTCTTTTTCAAAGTCGAATTTCTCAACGTTTTTGAGCTAGTATTTTCCTGGAAAGTGTGTCGGAGTCGACTGGAAGTGATTGCCAATCGAGAAAACCTGACAATGGAGGCGACAGTGAAGAAAGAGGGATGAAAAACACAGGGGAAACGATGCATTGCTGCTGGCTGTAGTAATGTCAAGTCTGCCGAAGTGGCGATGTTTCTGTTCCCAAAAGATGAAGGTGAGCCTGGCTGGTGTCATTGTTTCGTAGATTATTTGATTGATCATGATAAATAAAGGCCAGTGGTCGATTCGAGAGAGAGAAAAAGAGAGACTGACAGAGTTACAGGGTTGTTGTTAGCATCTGGTGCTAGCTCGGAGCTAACGGAGATTAGCTGTTTCAACAATAAGGAGAGGGAGAGTGCTCTCCTGTGGGACTGAGAGAGATAACGTCAGCTCAGGGAGGTAAACTGTAGCCTAAGTTATCTCAGTGGGTTTGGTCATCTATGTAAACAAATATTTCCATCTATGTAATATTAGTTGTATAAAATAGGTTAAGAAATCCTTCCAATGTTTTTTGATTATTGAAATATATGTTTCATATGAGTGTTGAGAGCTGTATCCATAAATCTCTTAATGTTGCCCTCAAAGTGCACCAGATTGATCACTTTCCTCATCTATCCTGTCCGAAAAGCTGTCCAAATCAATCATTTCTCTCACACTAGTATCACTTTCCAGAGTCTCCGCCATGTTTACAATCGCAACTGGGTACATCTTGTGACGTCACAGCCACTATCGTCTGCAACTTCCGTTAGGCTCAGACGGCAAAATTAATAATTCATTAATTCATTAATTATGAATTATTAAAAAATATTTTAGCCATGAACAGGCACAATGATATGTAAGGAATGAAACTGCCATTTCATTTTGGTGCAAAAACATGCACTTCACTGGGCCTTTAAATGGCCAATTACACATTTAGAATTTGATTCATAACCAGCCATGGAATCGGTGGCTGATGCCTATGACTAAAATGTGAGGCAAATTTGAATGTTGTTCAAAAAGATGATTAAACGGATAGAATTAGGGATTTTTGTATACCTTATTTGCCATAATGTGGATCATTCACTGTGCCATGGTAAATTGGATGTTACATTTTCAAAAGGTATGTTGGGCCTTTTCTCTTGAGTCTTTTATGATATTTCAAGGCTCATCATCTGGCAACATCACTTGATTTTCTATGCCTAATGCCAAGAGGAACCCTTACAACGTCTTTGTATTTGTATTTCTAAGAGGGTAGAAGGCTGAATTGAGTAAATGTAGTAAAGCATAAGTGTATTTGCATAAGCTTGAGTAGAATGTGATTGTGCTACGTTAGTGAGATTGGATGTGTTTGTGTGTGTCTGTGGTATGCAAAGCGAAGATGTGAGGCAGAGGTGATGCAATTTTTTCCTTTTGGCATCGTATCTCTGCCTTTAGGGGAATTCCCTCGGCAGGACCTTGTGGAACCCCTTAGGCCACGTTACGCCATTTTATTTTCCTCGCATTAGCATTATTAGCATTAGCCCAGCACAGAAACGCAGAGAGACTAACTTATGGCAACACAAATGAAATCATGGTAGCGGCGGAGATGTCAGCGTTTCTGGCGATTTACCCGGAAGGCTTCAGTAGAAGCCAGTCCCCAACTCCGGGGACTTCCAGCCGGGGACTTCGGGTGGCAGTATACGCCTTGAAGTTGTTTGCGGCCTGCCAGTAAACCCAAAGAAGAAGAAGAAGAAGTGACGTCAGCGGCTTCATTTGCCTAATCTTCCCTCAGGAACTTATTC
Source organism: Notothenia rossii (assembly GCF_949606895.1). Lineage (NCBI taxonomy): Eukaryota > Metazoa > Chordata > Actinopteri > Perciformes > Nototheniidae > Notothenia > Notothenia rossii. The sequence goes on along the minus strand of NC_136912.1, from coordinate 21,920,615 downwards.
CGGTGTGAACGCGATCTGCTCTTTAGTTCTTCCGAACTAAAGAGTTCTGATGAACTAAGTACAGCAAAGTACTTGGTGTGAAAGCGGATACATACTTTCCCCCTACTTTTCATAGTCTTTGCAGTCCTTCCCTGTTATGATGATACCAGGAAACACAACACCAATATTGGACTAAAAACAGGAAGGAGACTGTTTTGGGAAAATAAAAACTATTTTTCCACATATCTGACTAAGAATCAAATATGTGATGGACAAGTGTCAAACTTGGCGCTCTTTGACAGTTGACCTGTGTGTATAATTTTAAACATACATGCACACAGAGAGTTCAATTAGCTATTTTGACTCTAATTGGAAAGCAGATAAGAATTTCCCCCAAAATTCCACATGGCATACACTTATGATAGAACACATCTGTAGGGACTGCACTGAAGCACAAAGGAGTCACATATTGTTAATTCGTCTAGTTTTGGGGATAGAGTGTCTCTGGGACTGATTCAACAATTGAACAATGAGAGGAAGACAGTGATGCATCCTGAAATGGAAAGCAACAAGAGAAAAAAGCAAAAAAAGACAGAATGAGCTGATTGATTACCCTGTGTGTGTGTGTGTGTGTGTGTGTGTGTGTGTGTGTGTGTGTGTGTGTGTGTGTGTGTGTGTGTGTGTGTGTGTGTGTGTGTGTGTGTGTGTGTGTGTGTGTGTGTGTGTGTGTGTGTGTGTGTGTGTGTGTGTGTGTGTGTGTGTGTGATGAAGAGAGGAGGGGGTTCTGGATAGATAAATGGCATGATATGTGACACTTTCAAATTTACAATTCTGACCTCAAACTCCCTCTGCTCTTCCCTTCCTCGCAGAATGACACACACACACACACACACAAACACACGGCATGCATGCATTGTAAATCAGGTTTGATCTGTCAGAGAAGTGTGTCTTGGCTGTCAGTGGCTAGCGTTTGAGTGTCAGATGAATGTTTCGAGTGCCAGGGGATGAGCAAATGTCTGTGTGTGGGGGAGGGGTGGGGGGGCAGTTACTGTATGTTTGACTCCAAATGCTTAATAGGCGTCTGTCACTACCAAGGCTTCAGAGCTCCATCAGTGGGATCCTTACTCATTTCAGTCAACAGCCTCATTGTCTCGAGTGCCATGTGCAGAGGTGGCTCTCTTTGTGTCTGTCTGTCCAATTAGCAAATGTTGCTGTTACACATACATTCAGGGAGGTGGGTGTATTTTCCTGTGAAATCCGTAAAGAATTTGATTACTTTGATGTTTATAATCTTAAAAGCACTACCTGTCAGTAAATGCCTTTTATTTATTAAATATAGATAAACTGTTTTCCTTAAATACGCATAAACACTTGGTTTTATGTAGATATAAGAAAGAGAAAGGTTTATTTAGTTGAATGTCTAAACCCCAGTCCTCTCTCTCTCTTAAACTATGATAGACTTAAAATGTTTTTTTATGAAATAGCGCTGATGGGTAGATTTAACAAAATGTATAGATAAATCCTTACATTTACTTTGGATGAGGTTTGTTAAGCATGAACTGTTATAGCTTACATGTAATCATACCACCACAATTGAACTACTTTTACTTTTCAACCTATTAAAGAATATTTGAACAATTTCCTTTAAGCTAGTTGCTTTCTTTGAACCAATTTCCATAGAAAAATACCTGTATTTTTTTAAATAAAAAATATTTGTTAAATATTGTGTATCCTCACAAATCGATGGCCTTGTATCCTGCTGGAAGAAAAACAGCAAAATAAGCTCCTCATTTGCATTCGACCTCTAATTCTTTCATCATTTCCTGAAGACTTTCTCAAAAATGCATTCGACCCATATGATTCAGTGGCTGTCATTGGTCACTTTAGATGCTTTAACTGTCTGTGTAATATTAACATCAGACATTTTACCAAGCCTTGCATTATTTAGCAAAGTTTAATATTGTTTATTATTGCTGCTATTGCTTGCCTTCCTCCCTGCGGGGAAATTAATTCTTAGAGCCACCATTAACCACTAAAGAATGTCTGCTGGCTTTGTAGATGTTGCCCTTTGTGTGTTGCTGCAATGCATGCGCAGTCATGGTAGCTATCACTGCTAATTAATGCTAATTACAAATTATAATGTTTTCTCCCAAACAGCGTAAACAATATATCGTGGATACTATAGATACAACAGTGTTTGGTTACTGTCAGCTCAGTGGCTGTCTTTTCTAAGAGTTTCAGCACTTATTTATTTAGCTGATCACTAAAGAGTGTGTAAACTTTTTCCGACACTCTCACCCCTTGTCTTTCTATCTTTCCTCCTCATTATCGTCATTTTCTCTTATTGTCCTCAAACTACCTGGTTTCTCTTAACAACCCCCCCCCCCCTCTCAGTCATTTGAATGTCCTATTCCTATCAGTCTCTGTATCTGTCACTATTTCCTCTTTGTGCCAAACATTAATATATCCCCTTCAGTTTTTCACGACAGACATGAGAGCACAGGCACAAAGCTTTTCTGTCATCCATTGGAGGCTGATTAAGAAGAACAGGTTATAATTCTACACTGACACACACAAACACACACATAAATCCATGCCGTCAATTAAACCAATCACATATTATACAGCAAGTGTTATCTTAGTGCTTAATTACCAATTAAAAATGAATGATTAACTGGCAATTTATAGCACGTAGCTAGTAAATTAGCAAATGTGGGCAGAGGCAGTAAGGACACATTTAAATTAGAAAGGACGTACGTTGATCTGTGTGTGTTTCTACAGCAGTATCTATCTGCGTGTTGTTTCTTGTACATGTGGGTGTGTGCACGTGTGCCTGTCGACATTTGTTTGATTAAGCATGAGCCTAATCAGTTGTATTGGGTTTGTGTCGTCAGTGTGACTCCCCACCTTCATGGAGATTTATCACTCCAGCATTGTGAACGCTGTCACGTTCTATTAAAGCACGCCTGCTCCATTAATAGAGATGGGAGCAGGGACAGCTTTTCATGTCATTAGGAAAACATGATACGGCAATGATTTAAGTCTTCATTGGAGAAGTAGTTAATGCATTCAAAAACCTACACAAGAAGAAGAAGGTACTATATATTTTCTTTGAAACTGGAGGGAAAACTGACAGCCCCAAGATTTACTTATCTAAAGGTGGCACAGTGAACATCCAGTACTAGAGCCAAATTAAAGAGCTTTTTCCCCCTTCTTTCTATTTACGTGCACTTCATTCATTTAATAGTACATAAATGCAACTGACAACAAAGCAGTGTTTGGTAGCCATTATGGTAGTTATTCCAGATGAGTCTCCAGCTGTATCTGATGAGAAATAATGTTATAATTTTAGCAGCCATGCAGTACAAAAAGGGTGTAAAAAGGCCTCTGTGATTTATACATACAGTATGTACATTCAATGTTGTTTATGGTAGAGGAAGCTTAACATTACTGCAGTTCTAAATTATTTTAATCACGCACTAATTGGGCGCTGCATTAAAAGCACTTCGATGCCGACCGCCAGTATATTTTGCAACTAGATGCAGCCGTGTAGCATTGTAATATTTGTGTGTGTGGCACATACATATTTACATATTTCTTCATGGATTTAAGATTGAGTTGAAATTGTGCCCAGGAGTTTGTGCCTCTGGTGAATTTAATTTGTTATGACACTTTTCCTGGTGTAGAAAACTGAATTATCTTGTGTGCGCATGCCCAGTTGCACATTCACCCTTGGAGACATTCCTCAAAGCAACGACTCATTTTCAATCTTTAAATATGCTGATAGTCAGATATCCATGCATTAGCACATTACACACACACACACACACACACACACACACACACACACACACACACACACACACACACACACACACACACACACACACACACACACACACACACACACACACACACACACACACACACACACACACACACACACACACACACACACACACACACACACACACACACACACACACACACACACACACAAAACCACCTATCTAACTGCAAACAGGGCAGGTAGTGAGAACGGGTGTATAGTGAGACACATCTCCCGCTCTTGCTCTGCAGGAGATAACACACTCTCCTTTAAACTGTCTGAAGGACTGTAAAAGGAAAGAGACAGTCTGTTTTCCAAATCTCTCTCAACAGTTTGTAGTAATGTGTGGTCTTTCTCAAAATGCATTCGGATGCACAGAAGGGTCTAGATAAGGTTCAAAGCAGCTAGCCGCTGTGGTAACCACTCAGATTTGATGTCATGCTGAGGCTTAAGACTTAGCTTTAAATTTGAAGTAATATCCCAGTTGGTGTAATACTGCTCCAGTAGCAGAACCACACTGCTAATAAGGGACACCATGTTAATATATTGCACTCACACTGAGTTTTCTTCAAGGGGCGACGTTTTAATGACCTGGTTTTTAGTAGGTACTATCCTTACCTGTAAAACAGTATGTGTTTCTTATTGTCATGGCTGGAGAAGGCAAGGGAGGAAAATCAAAGAGGACATTTGGCTGCAAATTCAAAAAGGATGGATTACAGCCATTGATAAAACCCTGAGTTGCTCATCGTTTGCAGCTGCTTTCTGGCCTATCACACGGCCTGATTGAGAAAGGATTTTACAGATTGAATTTGTCCATAGCTTGTGTAGAGTGCAATTACACTTTTTGAAATGTCCTTGACGCCAAAGTGTTAGTTATGAAGGGTGAGAGTCTGCAGAGGTATTCACAGGAGGGGCTTGCCTCAACTACTTCCATTCAAACATCCAAAGTAAAACAGGAGAGAGAAAGTGTTGAATATACCCTTCCAATATCAGAGTAGCACATGATAACAAAGACCCTACGTAGCTGTGTACGTAAAAGGATGTATGATTACCTAGAAAAGCTTCAGGACACACTGTTTTAGGCATATGATAGCTATGTGACAACGACAAGCATGATGATCATTTCTGACGTGGGCCTTAATCTAAACTAAACATTCTATAGTGCTTTGAACCGGTATTTCTGCATCTTGTGACTGTGTAACAGCCTCTCTTGTATGTAAACATGTGAAGGACACTGTTCAGGAACTAGTTGTACCATATGCTCTATGTGATGACTACTTCCATTCTTGCAAGGATAATAAATACTGATATTGAAGCTCAAGCCGGTGACGAGTGATATTTATCTAACAGAAAGTAAAGACAGAAATGCAAAGATTAGGGAATGGATAGAGAAGGGGAAAAAAACTAATATATCTATATACTAATATATAGATATCTTTTTTTAATTGCCACCCTTTACAGAGTCACATGTGTAGATCCAGAGGCAAAGGATTGATGCTCTTCACTACCTTGGCCCACCACCACCGACCTGGTTTCTATGAATAGGACTAACATCTCTTCTTACTCTCATGCTGCCTCCATCGCCGTGTCTCTCTCTCTCAAGGTGCTATGCACACTGCTGAACTGTCAAGGCAAGCACATCTTTTTCAGCAGCATTCATTTGCAGAAACAGACAATGATTCTGTGAAACATCTTCACCGTCCCCTTAGGTGCTGCAGTGTACAACCCATAGCTGTCTAGGAAGTTCATTCTTAATTAATAATGAACTCCAAAATAAATCCAAACTCTAGCGTTCAGTGAAGAACAAGCTGATGTAATTGATTATCTTTTCTCCTGTATACCATCCTAGGCAGCAGGTATTCTTGACTTTATAGTGCACTCACAGCACTGTAGGGATGTGCAGAGTTTGATATGTTCTGTTCTCTCGTCATTGTACATTTAATGAGGAGAAACCTTAACGTTACTTGAGAACTAAAATCAATTTGGAATGAGGGTATTGATTCATAATATTACATGTTAAGAATTTGAATTCTTATGTGAATCTAATTTCCCCCAACCCTATTATATATATATATATATATATATATATATATATATATATATATATATATATATATATATAGCTACAGTATCTACACACAGATCCATCACAAACCTGATAATATACCTGTCAAGCTTGGATTCAATGAAATGAAAAAGAAACAATGAAGAAACATAAATATGGAACATAAAAACCCACATAAACATACACACGCACACACACCCCTCCCTGCATGGATTCAATTGCCTCTGTGTTTGCAATTATGGCTCAGCAGGAAGTAGAACGGAGCACCTGGGTGTCCTGCGGTGGAATACACTCTGAGTGAACTCTGTATATGAAAACCTCTCTAATCTAGGAAATAAAGGTTGAACTACTCTTGTGCCTAGGCAGTTAAATTTCAATTTCAAATACCAGGAAGGATTGTATTTCTATATCTATGCTTTCCCAAGTGGCCTGTTTTTTGCTGTGGAGGTAGATTTACTCACATACTGCACAAACAGTGACGTTGAAAAGATTACACATTCATTAACACAATGGTTTGTTTGTTTTTTACCTTGCTAGCAAAATGAAACACTGAATGTATTCAGTTCACTAGAGAACAACACAATGTATACAAACACCAAAAAAGCAAACATGTTTTCAACTATAACTAATGTAATAATACAATAATTATTTACATTTTATCTTTCATATAATGACTGTCAGGACATATATACACTTCTTGCTCTTTTTCTGTATCTACCCTTTAATTTTCTTAGTTTCTCTTATACCCAATTGCCTTTTACGCAGGGTTAAAGTGGTTTCAATTAATAGGCAGTGGCTTTCAGTACAAATTACTTTGCCAGTCTTTTTCATGGGAAAAGAACAGGCTTTTTTCTAATGTTTTTTATTTGAACTCATTTGCCGTTTTACTGTGGCAGGTAGGTTGTGTGTGTATCTACAGGCATGGTTTCTCGGGAAGCAATTTTCCACTGTTTGCAAGCAATGTGAAAAATCACAATAGCAATTGAAATGACTACAGTATAATAGTATAACTGTATACGCTAAGCTCTTAAGAAGAATAAAGAAATACACTTTATATTATAGAAGAAATGTCAGAAAAATGAACAATGTTGTATGATCGATCCAAAGCAGACCAACATATCTCTTTAACTGTCAGACAGATTGCTGTAGAACTTGGTTCAGAACACATAATCCAAGTATTGAACGTCAATTCTGGAATAAAACTAAAAAGCCTTTCATCAGATGCATTTTCATGGTGAAATACAAAAAACATAGACAATGCTTGTAAATGTTAGAATACAGGTGGGTTAACAATCCACAGATACACAAAGAGCCTTTCCAATTCAATAATTTATTTGTTTGCTTATTCATAGATCTATTGTTTTATTCATTTCCACCTTGGCTGCAGTTTTAGTCGTGAATCTGCTAAATGTAATGCAGCTTTTAGCCTGTGTACTATCTAGAATGCTATCTGAGTTTAAAAATGATAGATCTTCTTTGTACTGTAAGGAGTGTTATGCTCGATCACGAAAGCCATCATGACGTTTTTCATCCTTCAATTTACAATAAGAAAAATACTGATTTGGAGTTGATCTAGCAATAGGAAAAAAATGAGTGTGTATGCATCATATTTACAGTGCATTTGATTACATTATTGCCTCTATAGCTGGAAACAGACAAGTGTACATGACGGATTAAAGCTGTCAGCTTCTACAGGTTTGGCTGTTCATTATCAAGTGATTTCAAATGACATGACCACAGGGCATGTTGGCAAATAATGTCTGTTTTTGATTCGTAACTGAATCCAATGAGGACTGAGGGATTATTATGTAGCTCTTCCCTGTGCGATCAGCAGTCACACTGACACTTGCAAGTACATTCCTCTTCATGTAGACCTTTGAAAGTCCTCAGTGGAGACTTGAAAGACCACTTGGACTCTGTCAAAACTGAAAACAGTCGGGAGGAAGCCAGCTCGCTTGTTTGTGCACTGCAGTTTCTTTGTATTGCGCTACAGGTGTGTGTGTCTGTTTGTGTTTGATATTTATCAAGATGCAATTCCCAAGAGAGAGAGCGATGGGGGCGGGAGACTGGGAGAGAGGGAGATACCTGAAATCAAACTGGAGAAGTGAAACACCCCGAGTTGGAACTAATACTATCCACTTCTCCACTCTCTCACTCTACCTGTCTCTATGTATTTCTCATCTTAACAGGACTCCATTCAACCATGTCATTCCAAACATGGCTAACGTTTTTTTTTCCCGTCAAAGTTTTTCACATGAACAAGTTTCTGAATTTGTTGTATTACAAATTCATTTATAACATTTCTGACAGCAATAAACCTGCAGCAGGAAAAACATTTATGTAAAGAGTTATGGAAATACTTAACTTCCTCATACTCAGTTATGAAAAATATTGTGCACACCGCATTAGAAAAACTGTAATAAGATGCTCCATTAGTTTGTCAGCGCTAGTGGCAATATGTAGCAGAAGAGGGAGAGGTATAAACTGGTGGTAATTGAAAACCAGAATCCCAATGGGAAGATGAAGGGTAGCCATGCTATTAGATAGAATTAGCCACCCTCTCCCACAGGAGAGCACGTTTAGACACTGCACGCACAAGTGCTTATGTGAGCGGATAGTAGACATGTGTGTATGAGTCCATTTGTGGCTTTCGGAAGGCTAAAATCCATCACATTAAGGGATTACAATTTCCCACCCTCAGCACCATTTTGACATTGCTCTTTGTCAATGATTAATAAACGTTGATAAATGAAAGGATGGGGTTTCCATAGAGGGAGATGAGGTTGGATCTAAGGTGGGTTTCTATTTGTACATTGAATAAAGGATATGGTAGGTGAGTAGTAGAGTAGAGAAAAGTGGAAATACTTGTGAAAACAGAGAAGGTTATGAATTCAGAATGTGATTACAGATGAGAGGACTAAGCATTAGATGGAGGAAGGATGGAGAGAGGCATGAAGCCAAGGCCAGATTGCCGGTATGTAAATGTATGGTAAAGTTCAAATTCAGGAAGGTGATTGCCTTTGCATCTGCGTCGCTGAGTGCCAAATACTAATGGCTAGGTGTGTCAGTGTGTTACTTTGTGTCTGTGCTGGCACATTTTAAAGAATCTAAAATAGGTTGTCTTTTACTCCCAGTATTAAAAGCCTATAATTAGCTCGCGCAGAAGGACATTACAAGCTGTTATGACCAAGGATGGATGGCTGGGAGGATGAATGGATGGGTTATGTGTTTGGATAGGATGCATGCTTAAATATAGTTTTTGGTGGACATATTGTGTAATTGGGCAACTTAGAGGAATGATCCTGTGAGTAAAAGTAGAGAAGTAAAGATATGAATTAACACGTGCCACTATGAGGTCTATAGCTGTCCTTGAAGCAGTTGTCCTTAGAAATACATTGCATTTGTCACAGTTAACATAAAAACATCTTATTTCCAGCAGTTATCTTAAAATGTGACTTTTATTTTCCATATTTCACTTTATTTCATCTCCAAAACAATATCAAAACCAATTATCTGATATGCAAAGGCAGTGTAGTGAAGCATGCATCTACATTGTTTCAGTCAAACGTTTTGCTTGATAAAGCCTAAAAACTCCATCATTTAGTGAATCAAAAATAGTGTGAACCAGACAGGCGCTACAAGTGAAAAGAGGATTTACATGAGAGTGGACTTTCTGTTTCCAGCAGACATACTGCATTTCTTAATTTAGCAGACAGTATACATGCAGTATGGTAATGGAGTCTTGACACTGGGACATAGTCAATTTCAGACAGATAAGGTTATGCTCCGCTGTTTCTTGACTTCTCTTTTTTAAATAATATCTACAGCTATCTCAGATAGAACAACTGCCTAAGATGACGTCTAAGATGCCAAACTGGGACATAAAGTATCTAATAGTACTGAGAATTGCATTTTTAGACATGGAGACATTTTTTCATTTTCCACCTCTTAAACTACGTAGATAGTCAGTAACAGTTTAGTTTTTGGTTTTTGAGCCATGATATCCAAAATTAGTATTTCTCTCCAGCAGGATGTGGAACATTTCAAGGCCTATGGGCACCATAAATATGTGACTTCAATTATAAATCTGTGCTTCTTATGAATAAAGACTGAAAAAAAGCTGTACACCCTTACGGATTGCAGATTTTTTTTCTACCTGCAGACGTTCGATCATGCGCATCAACTTACGTTCCATCTTGCATTCTACCATATAGTCAATTTTATATAACATTTGAATCTGAGCTACTGTATCTTCAAATGGTGAAGGGGGAATGATGCTCTATTATTTAACCCTCCTATTGTCTTTGTTTCCCCCCCCCTTACTTTGGTGTTCACGGTCAAATTTGACCAGTCCTGTTTTAAATGCTATTACATTAACACAAAAACCATTAATCATCACCAAATTTCCTTTAACACCCTTTCAAACTGTACATATTGTATCAGACTACTGGTATACATGAACAACTGCAGTAAATATACAAAGAACAGACACTGAACATGTAGTGTGTGTGCCAGGTGTGATCCATGTGGGGGGATGGGCACATAAGAGCGGGAAATTTGTCAAATTGTTCTGTGTGTGTGTGTGTGTGTGTGTGTGTGTGTGTGTGTGTGTGTGTGTGTGTGTGTGTGTGTGTGTGTGTGTGTGTGTGTGTGTGTGTGTGTGTGTGTGTGTGTGTGTGTGTGTGTGTGTGTGTGTGTGTGTGTGTGTGTGTGTGTGTGTGTGTGTGTGTGTGTGTGTGTGTGTGTGTGTGTGTGTGTTTTATCTGATCCGGATGGTTACTAATTCCTTTATGGCAGTCATTGTTGACCGGGAAGACCATGGGTGTTACAAAGTTGACTAAATCATCCAAAATGCAATGAAAGTGGTGATCAGCAATTGTATATGTTCAAATGTCTACTGTGAAGGATATCATAAAGCCTTAATGCTATCGAATGTAAAACAAAAAAGTTATGATTAATGAAAGTAGTAAAATCGGTCAGATTTGACCCCGAAGACAACAGGAGGGTTAAAGAGTATTCTCTTTACCAAATTAAACATTTGTTTGAGTTGGTCAAATGTAAAATGTGTGGATATATATTGCTAGAATGAGTTAGATCTGCTATAAAGTCTTCCATTTGCGCTTTTTATGGTAATAGATCTAGTTAAACATTTGTAATAAAACGAGTTTTACTTGCAAACACAGTGTATAGTCATTGCTGATTTACTTGCTGTTCTGATGCTGTTTTGCAAGTGTGAAGGTAGCAGGTTATTAAGCTGTGGCTGAATTAATGCCCGAGGTGATTTTGAAGAGGTGGTTGACCCGTTGTTAAAAAGATATGTGTTTAGAAAATAATATTGATGTGTAATAATATGTATTTCCAGCCCAGTCGGTCTCCTCTGAGAGATAGAAGCCAATAACAATGTTGGAGTAAAAATAGACAATAATGAAATATCTCTTAACCGACATCATGCTGAGGAGTGTTTTGGAGTATTAAAAGCAAACATAATACCCAGACAAAATGACAAAAGCATACTATTTTTCTTTTTAAAGACAATAGTTCCCTTGAGCAGTATGCAGCAATATGCCCTTCGTTGGAACTCTGTTTCATGAAATCCGATTTTTTTTAGTTATTATTGTTTAGGAAACCTCTCCAGTCTCCAGAGACCAATTTTATGTATATATTTTCATCAGAAAATTGAAAAAGTTGGATGATTATGCAGTGGGTTTTTCAAACGGGAACTGAAGCAGATGACACAGCTATAATTTGGTCTCTCAGATGCTCCATCGACAGTCTCAGCACACACTCTCTGTCACTGATGGAGAGTCACGACTTCTCAAGTTGAAGAAATATGCAAGCACAAAGTGACACACACGCGCATACACACACACTAACAGAAACACTCACACACGCGCACAAAATATTCCCGTCTGTTTAAGCCTTTTGAATTAAAGAGCTTCCACATACACATTCAGATAACGCTCAAACACACATAAACACAAACGCACACATACATTTAAAAGACCCAGAATCATGAAACCACATAATGAATAGTAATCATAACCATTTCCATAACGCAAAAAATAATCCCTGATGAAAATTCAGACGAAGAAATTAGTTATAGAGGGGGGAATACAGCCACGCACCAAAACAAGTGTAATAATGTAATGAATGATAATGTGAAATAAAACTACGGAAGGTCGGAAGTAAAAATAAGTAGTGATGCTCGAGGGCGGCAGGAGGCTGTGCATCCGTGTACACATGTATGCGTTCACTCGACTTTCTTTAAGTATCAGATATTTGAAGTGCAATTTCCAGACATAATATGCCTTTAAATGTTCATCTGCATCTGGAGGTGGGTGTGTGTTTGTGTCTGTATGTGTACGTGCGTCTGCATGAAATCTAACGGTTTATGCAGTGAAGTTAGAGCTTATTAAAGGGAGTGTAAAGCAGAGAGAGTGTAATTACCAAACATAAATGAGAAGCTCTCACCCAATGCATTAAATTACCCTGAGAGAGGAATGCCAGCTGATAATTGGACTTTCTCATCTGTGTGTGTGTGTGTGTGTGTGTGTGTGTGTGTGTGTGTGTGTGTGTGTGTGTGTGTGTGTGTGTGTGTGTGTGTGTGTGTGTGTGTGTGTGTGTGTGTGTGTGTGTGTGTGTGTGTGTGTGTGTGTGTGTGTGTGTGTGTGTGTGTGTGTGTGTGTGTGTGTGTGTGGAAGATAGAAAGAAAACCATCGTCAGTTATAAGATGCTGAACAATTTTATACTTGGGTCTGACTATGTGAGAGAGAATGTGTGTATGTGTGTGTGTGTGTGTGTGTGTGTGTGTGTGTGGGGGGGGGGGGGGTGTGATTACAGTTTTTCTCAATCGCTAAACCCACTTTTTAGAATCTAAATTCATTTCTTCAAAACAAGAGCATAGCCATCTAAACAGAAACACACTTGCCATAACTCTGAATATCTTTTGCAAAATGCACTTACATGACCAAAACTGAAAATACTGGTCACAAAAAAGAATAAGTCGATCGAAACAGAACAAATTGTCCTCTAATGAGACAAATGTGTTTTCATAACTGAAACTCCGGTCACCATAATAACCCATTCTACCATAACAATATACATTTCTTGCAAATTGCTCTAAGGCACTCAAAACTAAAAATACCCCTTCCAAAACCAGATACCTTCTCCAAAAACAAACATTTGTCAGCTCATGAGAAGACTATTTGAACAGTCATTACTAAGTGGCACACTAAATACTGACTACAATCATCAATACACAAACCTCAAGCTATCGATATTGGAAACTGAACGGAAAACTGACAAGTTGGGAGAAACAAACTTACATATAGGAAAAACAGAGTCTTACTGTAACTATGCCATTGTTTTTATTGTCTCATTTTCAGAAGAGCACCGTAACAGAAACAAAAGACGAATAGCAATACACTGGAAAAAAATAACATGGGTAAATGATGTAAATCAGCAGTAAAGCAGAGAATGAGATCTATATAACTTTACTGATCTGCTCTTTGGCGTCTGTCTGGCCACATAGCCTCATCTACGTCACAGCGTATGTCTTCCCTTGCAAGGCAGCGTGGGAAATATCTCCTTGCGTGTCGACACCACCCTTGACAGGATTCCGCAGAGATGTCCCGACAGCCAGCATTCATTGCGTCCAAAAGGGGCATTCTGTCATGAGGATGATGGTCATAAACCTTCCATCTCCAGGCAGAGAAGAACTCCTCAATGGGGTTTAGAAATGGGGAGTATGGAGGGAGGAACTCCATGGCCATGTGTGGATGAGCCTCAAACCATGCCCTCACGTCACGAGAGTGGTGGAATGCCACATTGTCCCATATGACCACGTGAACCGACCTCACTTGATCCCTCTCTTCTGGTGGCACAAGTCCGTCATACAGGACATCCAGGAAGGCAAGGACACGTTGCGTGTTATATGCTCCCATTAAAGGGATGTGAGCAAGGACGCCTTGTGTCGAGATAGCCGCACACAATGTTATGTTTCCTCCCCTTTGGCCTGGAACAAAGACTGTCGCTCTTTGCCCAATAAGGTTCCTCCCACGTCTCCTCACTTTGGAGAGGTTGAAGCCTGCTTCATCCACATATACAAAAACATGTGGTAATGCATTGCCTTCCAGCTCCATCATTCGCTAAAGAAAATGAAACAAACAGAGGACCGTTTTACATTACTGTAAGCAGTCAGACATACTAAAAATATAGGCAAGCCATCAGTGTGATTGAGGTCCTTACCTGTACATACCGGTGCCTTAACTCCTTCACACGGTCAGAGTTGCGTTCAAAAGGAACCTTATAGATCTGTTTCATTCTGAGGTGTTGCCTCTTTAACACCCGGTCAATGGTTGCAACACTTATAGACTGAATGTTACTGAAGACATCCTGGTCTGCAATTATTCTGGCCTGAATCTCCCTTAAGCGGATTTCATTGTTGGCCACAACCATATCAACAATGGCAGACTCTTGTTCTGGAGTAAAGGCCTTTCGTCTGCCACCAGAGCGGGGTGCTCTTTCAGTTCTATCAATAAATATTTGAGAATGTTATGTACTGTAATATAAAAACAGTGATCGAAACCTACATCAAAATAGAAATGCATGAAGTGCTGTAAAAAAGGGTTACAGTAGCTTACCTATTTTCGTGCCTGAAGATCCTAATAATGGATGCCACTGTTGATCTCGGTATATTGGGCTGAACCCTTTGGCCAGCCTCACTGAGGGACATGCCATGGTTTATGACGTGGTCCACAATAGTTGCACGGGTGTTGTCCGAAACTACTGTTCGCATTGGTCCCCTTTCAACTCTTCCACCACGCATACGTACAGCCCTCCCTCTTCCTCTCTGAACATGAGGGTTCCCTCTTCCTCTCTGAACATCAGCTCTCCCTCTTCCTCTCTGAACATCAGCTCTCCCTCTTCCTCTCTGAACATCAGCCCTCCCTCTTCCTCGCTGAACAACAGGGTTCCTTCTTCCTCTCAGAGCTCCTCTACCTACTCGATCAGCCATTTTGTTTACACAAACATCTTACTGAAGTGAGGGAGGTCTTTTATAGGATTCTCACTAATTACAATTACTATAGGAAATTCATTGATGTCAGCTGTGAGCAATTCATTTACATGGAAGTGAAGTACTCAATTCACCCCAATACAAAAAAAAACATTTCTCAATGTGCAAAAAGGAAAAGACCACAATTACTGACTGTAAAAATGTTGTATCAGCTATAGCTAATCCTCCCCATATGAACATCTCAAAGACCTATGCAAGTCATATCAACACTATTATAGCTTTACCGGCACCATTTAAAAAAATATTTTAAGTACAGTCATGCAAATTCTATCATGTAAATGTTTTCAATGTAACATCATTACTGTAAGGTATACAGTACATTCCATGGAGTTACCTTTTTCAATGGGGTGATTGACTGATAACAAGTGTTAATATTTTGCACATCAAGTGTCAATTAGTGTAGCTATGGTCTAAGTTTATGAGGAAGTGTTATCCACTGTGAGAAGATTATTTGTTGTTTTGTAGACATGAGTTACACAACAGATTTTTGATCTTTGTGTAGAGAATTGTAACTTCAGTTAGAGAATTGTGTGATCTGTTTTGCAAAACACTGCTTAGCATCTGCATTTTGTGTGATATCAATGAGAAATGGTATACTGTTGTAGAGAAATGGTTTTCTGTTTCGATGGCTGTGCTGTTGGTTTGATGAAAGGAATTTTGATTCTAAATAGTGGGTTTAGCGATTGAGAAAAACTGTAATTGTGTGTGTGAGATTAATTGTGTAATTGTTTTTGTGTGTCAGCCAAAATGAGAGGTTGTGTGTCTCGGGAATATTTGTGGTAAACACTGATTGTATATCGATATATATATATGAGTCCCGGAAAAAAGGAAGCCATGTAGGTGGTTATGTGTGGCCTGAGATATGTATAACGAATGTTTTAATGTGTGTGTGTGTGTGTGTGTGTGTGTGTGTGTGTGTGTGTGTGTGTGTGTGTTGTGTGTGTGTGTGTGTGTGTGTGTGTGTGTGTGTGTGTGTGTGTGTGTGTGTGTGTGTGTGTGTGTGTGTGTGTGTGTGTGTGTGTGTGTGTGTGTGTGTGTGTGTGTGTGTGTGTGTGTGTGTGTGTGTGTGTGTGTGTGTGTGTGTGTGTGTGTGTGTGTGTGTGTGTGTGTGTGTGTGTGTGTGTGTGTGTGTGTGTGTGTGTGTGTGAGCTGCTCCCTGTTGTATGTCCCTGAGTGCATTTCCCTCCTCCTTCTTGCCTCTCTTTCCTCTGCACTGTCCTTGCAGTGTCCTTCTCTCTTTCTCTCTCGATCCACTCTCTCTCCATCTCCATCTCGTGGCCTTGCACTCTCTATCCCTCTGTGTCTTCTTTACCCAGCATCACACACACATACACAAATGCACACACACACACACACACACACACACACACACACACACACACACACACACACACACACACACACACACACACACACACACACACACACACACACACACACACACACACACACACACACACACACACACACACACACACACACACACACACACACACACACACACACACACACACACACACACACACACACACAAACACACACACACACACACTTTTTCTTCTTTGAGTTCCTCTCGTTCCCTTCTTCCTTGCCCTCCCTATTTCGCTCTAACTTTGTGTACCAGGGAAATAACATGCTTCAGAGCGTTCAGATGGAGACAGAGAGTGTAGCTCCTATCACAACTGCACCAGACCTTTTAAGTAAACACAGCTGCAACGTTATCACACACATACATGAACACACACCCCCTTGCAAAGTCACACGTCAAATGTACAAACATACACACACACAAGCAAGGATAGTGAGTTTTGCGTGGGAAAAGTACCAGTAAGCCTGAACAAATTAAAACACATTTAAAAAATCTGGAGCGCATGGCTGATGCAGGTACAGATGGGAAAAGATGAAACAAGCTGTCAGAGAAGAAAACATGCAGCAGATTAGATGAGAAAGACAGGAGAGAAGGAGCAAAGCAAACAGGAAAAGAGAAAAGGCTTGCTAGAGAGGAGAGTATAAAGAGACACAAAAGAAGGTAAACACTCTTAGTCAGGCTGACCAATGTAAGTAGACAGAAACATGGAGAAGCACTGCAATAGAGATAATGGCGATAGAAAGATGGGTATTAAAGCAGACAGCACACAGAGCAGAGTGACAGACTGACAGAGGGATAAACCGATACAGACACAGCGAAGGGGTTAGTTTGCTAAATGGGTCTGCTTGATAATTGTGTTCTGTGACAGCTGACAGTAGCGCCACTTAATTAAAGCCAAGCAGGAAATGACTATTTATAAAGGCTCTATCCCATCAGCACTAAATGACATGGTGTTTTATTTCCCTGCAACGACTGGCCGCAAAACGCTGACTTTATTTAATTCGATAAGTGTGTGTTTGGAGGGGAGAGGGGGAGGGTGGTGTGTATGCGTGTGCTTTTGTGTGTGTATCTGTCTGTGTGTGTGTGTGTGTGTGTGTGTAATGGTGGGGGGAGCCAAAGGGAGGAGTCTGTCCGTGTAAGTTTGCCGTTTCGTCTGTACTGTGTGTGCGAGTGTGTTCCTGTGTGTGTAGAAAAGATAAATATAAAGACATAAATCAGATTTCTTATATAAAATGTGCCCCAGGCAAGTGAAAGCAAGCACTATATCCACTTAACACATACACGCAGATTTACACACTCCTACAAAGCACATGCGCAAGTTCACACGCACACCTACACACACACACTGAAAAGCAGTCACACACAGTCATGTCCCTCGACAATGCACAGTTTGACAGCATTCTGTCTGACAATTTGAAATGTCAGCCCCAAGTGTTCGTCCAAGTGTGCAGATGGATGTTTGCGTGTGAGGCTGAAGAGCCACCATTTCCTGGATGTCAGCTATACAAACCACTCACAGTCAAATCCGGTTGAGTCTTTGTTTGACTTACCATGAACTCGATTGGCCTGGAAAGTGAGAGACCAAAACAATGGAAGATTGGAGTTAACCATAACAAACACCAAAAAACAGAACAGGCCTCCAGGCCCAAGGATGCACTTTAAGCACTTTGCTGGATTTCTGGGTAACTTTAGGAGACAT
Source organism: Notothenia rossii (assembly GCF_949606895.1). Taxonomy (NCBI): domain Eukaryota; kingdom Metazoa; phylum Chordata; class Actinopteri; order Perciformes; family Nototheniidae; genus Notothenia; species Notothenia rossii. The sequence goes on along the minus strand of NC_136912.1, from coordinate 21,902,598 downwards.
GCATTAAAAAAATATAACTCCAATGGCAAGTTGAGCTTTAATGCACTGTGGTGATGCTTGTTTCAAGAATGTTTTATTACAATTTAAGAATAGGGCTGTAATTTCAATAATTCAAAAATGATTCCTCTCAGACTGCAATTTAACTTACTCTGTTTCCAAAGACAGTGGTGGGTAAAGTGAAACAAGGCCGTTTTGTGCTTTTTATAATCAAGTAATGATGGCAATTAAAATTAGTCATTATGACTGGATAGGCTAGGAAAACCTTTATAATGTTATGATTTTTAAAACATTCACTATCACATTGCTCAACATTGAAGTCAACAGTAGCCGCTTTCACACCAAGTACTTTGCTGTACTTAGTGCCGGCACTTAGTACCCCCATGGAACTAAATACAGATTGCGTTCACACCGGAATAAGTTCCCTGAGGGAAGATTACGCAAATGAAGCTGCTGACGTCACTTCTTCTTCTTCTGCTATGGGTTTACTGGCAGGCCGCAAACCACTTCACGGCGTATACTGCCACCCGAAGTCCCCGGCCGGAAGTCCCCAGAGTTGGGGACTGGCTTCAGTAGAAGCTGCTGGGACTCCCAGCAGCTTCTACTGAAGCCTTCCGAGTAAATGTCATAAAATTGTGAAGTAACACATTTGTTTGTGTGAAACGCTTAATGAACTACATCTCTGGTCTCGCAGACTCTCACAACAACAAACGTCACCAAGATGGCCATCACTACTGTATTGTCAACAAAACGATTGACTACCCGCACTATCACCACAATGAAACACGTCCAGAAGAATGTCATGCAAAGCTGCCTGCCTTCCTTTGATTCTCTCTGAACTGCCTGGTCTTTTTAATGTCAACCATTTGTGCAGATAGCATGAAATAGAAAAGATCGGCGATCGCCGATGCTAGCGTTAGCATTTCTCCCCCGTGCTTAAATTGTGTATTATAGAATGATCACACAGGTGACAGTACTCTTCAAAGGGTTCAAGAAATATGAGTACTACTCTTACTGTTTAACATTTTGGGTTACTTAATGTTACTTCATATTAAGGCTAATAAAAATGACAAGGCTGTAATGCTAACCAACGTGCTAGCTACTAGCTAGGTAGCTAACTTGATCCAGCCACTCCTGGTCCTTTCATCAGATGGGAAGCGAAAGAACGAGCAAGACCCATTGCTGGTATGATAACAACCTGGTAAAGTTATCTTATCTTAGCCAGCGCCATATTAGATTACAAAATAATTAGATTATATATATATGGCGCTGATCTTAGCTATCCCTTAGTGGAGGAAAACAATTGTGACATCACTTACGCGACTCTGGGATTTGTAGTCTTTCTAGTTGCGTATTTTTCATAGTCTTATATTTCAACAGTTTTACGACAAACTGTGACTTTTTTGGCATGGAAATTATTTTTTAAGATTGACAAACATCATATGTGTAATTCAGGGCACAATTCAAACGGGATCGAAAGATAAGTTTTCTCTCTCCATTGACTTCAAAACATTATTTTTCCGACATAAGGTCCCATGGACCGGCAGTAGATGAGCGTGACTTCGCCACTCTATAGAAATTGGTACTTTTTTCTCCCCAGGATAGTACCACCTCTATAGCAGGCACTACAAATGGGGGTAAAGGTTCCCGGCACTAAGTACTCTTTTTGGTGTGAACGCAAAATAAGAGGTACTAATGGAACTAAACGGGAAAAGTACTCGCCTAGTGATGCAAGTTGCCTGGATAGTTGGCACAGATGCAGCCGGTTCATGTGAAAGAGGCTGCAAAGAAAAGGCATTAAGCAACACTGTGTCAAGGAGTGAACTCTGAGGCATGAACTCAATTGCACGACTCAAACTCAGACTCGGATAGTGTTTCAAAATAAAGACTTTACTGGGATTTGCACAGTAATAAAAACAAGGAAAACAAAAACACTCTTTCGAGGAAAACTAGAACAGTGATCAGTAACATAGATCCGTGAGAAGTCCGTGAGGTAAGCAGGAACGTAGGTCATAGAGAGACAACGAACTGACAATGAACAGGAGGGAGCTAAGACAATATATACACAGGTAAAGGGGACACAGGTGGAAACAATCAGGGCGGGGAAAATAATCAAGGACGCAGGAGACAGAAGGAGGCGGGGAGCGTGGAAGCCTGAAATGAGAGGGAGAATTAATTAAGGGAATAAACATAGAGCACAGGACAAAGGGACATGACAAAACTGACATAAAGAATAAACTTTCACTATAAGTTTCTTAGACATGACACACTGTGACCTTGATTATCTGTCTAGAAGCAGGTGGAGATGGGCTGATATAAATATGTGAGGGGGAATGGGGAATAACGAACAGGTGAAGAGTTGAACGTAAGAGTCAAGTGACTTGGACCGGTGGGAAAGTCTGAGGGCATCTGCTGGAAAGATAGAGAATGGCAGGTGGAGGGTTCCTAAAAAATGCATTGGACTAAGAAGCAGCTGTTACAGCTAACAGGGGGGCAAACAAAATGAAGAAAAAATGTAGACAGCCAAAGTAGGTTGACAAAAGTTGTCACAATTGAACTTAAAACGGGCTACAGTATACGGTCATTTCCAAATCTAACTTCTGTCCATTGAGATATTGCATAATACCCTCATGTTCAGGGGATGACTAAAGTCAGGATGTATCATCTGTGGACCATAAAGGTGAAACATGTCATTGCGTAGAGGTGTACAGTATATGGTGTATATATATTGCACGGTATGCAACAATTATGTTTCAGTATTTACTTTGGTGTTGTGGTCATTGTTTGGTATATACAGTTGCAAGAAAAAGTATGTGAACCCTTTGGAATTACCTGGATTTCTGCATAAGTTGGTCATAAAATGGAGGAAGCCACTGCTGTCCAGAAAAAACATTGCTGCACGTTTGAAGTTTGCAAAAGAGCACCTGGATGTTCCACAGCACTACTGGCAAAATATTCTGTGGACAGATGAAACCAAAGTTGAGTTGTTTGGAAGGAACACACAATGCCATGTGTGGAGAAAAAAAGGCACAGCACACCAACATCAAAACCTCATCCCAACTGTGAAGTATGGTGGAGGGAGCATCATGGTTTGGGGCTGCTTTGCTGCCTCAGGGCCTGGACAGATTGCCATCATCGACGGAAAAATGAATTCTCAAGTTTATCAAGACATTTTGCTGGAGAACTTAAGGCCATCTGTCCACCAATTGAAGCTCAACAGAAGATGGGTGATGTAACAGGACAACGAACCAAAGCACAGAAGTAAATCAACAACAGAATGGCTTCAACAGAAGAAAATAGGCCTTCTGGAGTGGCCCAGTCAGAGTCCTGACCTCAACCCAATTGAGATGCTGTGGCATGACCTCAAGAGAGCGATTCACACCAGACATCCCAAGAATATTGCTGAACTGAAACAGTTTTGTAAAGAGGAATGGTCCAAAATTCCTCCTGACCGTTGTGCAGGTCTGATATGCAACCATAGGAAACATTTGGTTGAGGTTGTTGCTGCCAAAGGAGGGTCAACCAGTTATTAAATCCAAGGGTTCACATACTTTTTCCACCCTGCACTGTGAATGTTTACATGGTGTGTTCAATAAAAACATAAAAACATATAATTGTTTGTGTGGTTTTAGCTTAAGCAGACTGTGTTTGTCTATTGTTGTGACTTAGATGAAGATCAGAACACATTTTATGATCAATTTATGCAGAAATCCAGGTAGTTCCAAAGGGTTCACATACTTTTTCTTGCAACTGTATATATATGGTACTTTGTGACGGACAAGCACATTTAGAAAATAAAAAAAATAAATAAAAGTGAAACATACAATCAACCCTTATTCTTACTGTACACTTAGGGGAACTCAAACACTGGGATTCTGTCAATGAGAACAGGCGATTAACACTAATTAATAACATAATTGCTGAATTTCCCCACAGGGATTAATAAAGGTCCATCTTATCTTACATTATCTGAAACTTCTGTAATGTGAATGTCATTTTCCATCATAGATTTGGTGAAAATTCTTTAATTAGGCTATCATTTGCGATTGTTAATTCAGGTGTGCCACCACAGATTGAGTAAAATGCACACGGGAAGGCACAATGTAATGTTGCTCGAGCACTTTGACCATACGCTTTTATTCTGTGTAGTATACAATTGAGAGTGCATGTCTGTGGTGATAAACACTTCTAAGCCTTAGTTATTACTTTGGCATGTGTGGATCTGCTGCGAGACGCTGCCTGAGCTCACAGTTTTGTTTTGCTCCACTAATTGACACATGTGGTTGACATGGGCGTAAATTAAATGTTTCTGTCCCCCACAGATCTGCTCGACAAGAGTTGTGCAGAATACATTTTTACACAAATCATTCTCATTAAAGCTTGATTATCCCGCCCCACAGAACTACTCTTCTCTTGTGACGAACAATCTATAGGGAATTTGTACTACATTCATGTCCGGCTTATCAGAAAACAATTATTTTTCATGGCTCACCTGATACGTTTGCTTTCCTCTTTGTTGTCATTTAATAATGGAAACAGCTATCAATGTGTTGATTAAATGAAATACACATACTTCTTTAATGTAATGTGTTTTTTCCACATTACCAAGCTCATAAACACACTGAAGTTAGAAAAACAACTTCCCAACTCTGGAAATGGGACCATCAGAGGAGCATGTGGATGCAACATTAACCTGCCTCACTGCCTGTCCATCTTGAGTTTGATTAGATCGCTGCTCACTTGTTCATTCAGTGCCATTCAGTCTCTGTATGTAGCTTTCATTGTTTTAACAAACTGTACCACCATAGCAGGGAGTAAGCAGTGCCCTAGTTAACAGTGAGTAGGTGAGTGGGAAAAGTCAGAGAATCTTGATCACTCGATACGCAAGTCAGGCTAACCGTAATGTACTGGACACTAAAAATATGTTTCCTTCATTTTTAAAATAATTAAATTGTCTTTCACTTAACTTGTCGGCCAACCTTGTAACATTCGGATGTTCTTCAATTGTAAAACTGTTAATTGTTTAAGCCGACACTGAACTGAATGTCTCCGTAGGTATCTTTTAAAATGAACAAAATGTCAAAGGTAACAGTCAGACATTATTCCCCATCTGCTGATTCTTCGCCTCCTTTCATTCAATACTGAATAGAATATGCCAGTCATTTATCCTTACATTGGCGTTACATCAGCATATCAAATCTGGACGTCTCATTCCCTTTATCCATGTCCGTTATTTCAGCTGCCAAAACATGTATTGTTATATGAAATCCTGAGTCTGCATGCAGTGTGTTAGAATAATTGCAGCCATGTTAAAATAGCTGTAGTTTTAAGTATAAATAGGCCTAAGAGTTAAACGTGTGTCTCATTCACCTTAAAAAGAGGTATCAAGGATACATTCTGTGGTTTTCTTCATCCTGCTTGGAGGCCTATGTATCAATATTTTCTCGGGCAGGCACAGGAAAGCTCCTTTAGGGACCGCCAGTACTGTTGGCACATGAAGAACAGGACACAAAACCAGACCAGAAAACATAAAGGCCTGCTGGTTTCATCCGTAACTAAAAGTGAATCCTCTTGAGCTTTGTTTGGCCTGGTAGACTTTCTACTTCTCCAGAATCTTTGTGTCTGTGGATGTCCCAATCCAGCTCATGACTTTTGACTAGTTTTGAGTGTTGAATATTAAGACAACTTATAAGGCAACATGTTTCACCTAGGTGAACAGCGGTTTATAAATGTTGCTTGATCTGTCCGGCAATCTATACCCTATTCTCAAATAATAACTTTCAAATGAAAGCAGTGCAAGTAAGTGCTTGACTGTTAAAATATATTTCTGATTAACGAGTCATCAAATAATTGAATGGATTTCTCTTTCCACGTGCACTTGTCATTTCCTTTCTTTCTCTTGATAGATAAACACAGTCAGGATTTGTTGTGTTGTTGGCAGAAGGAAAATCTGACAAACATATATGTTAGGAGTTGAACCACAAGAAGCAGATTGCAAGGCTACTTCAAACATGTCATCCAGTGGAGTTTAGAAATCTATATTGCAGCATCTATTTCCCCTGTATCCTGTAAGCTCTTGCTACTCCCATGTCACAGGTAGAGCACAGCCTGTCCTCCTCCAAAAAACGACCAAATAGGTTGATTATTCAGCAGCTTATTACGACCTATATTCACGTTTTAAAGTTTAGCACCTCTATTGGTCATGTAAGAATCAACAATTTGCGGCATATGGTAGGGCTGTGCGAATATGGCAAAAATCCTGATCACGATTATTTGGGTCAATAATTGATATCACGATTATTTTGACGATTATTCATTGACCATTTATTGAACTTTAAAACAAATAATATTTTACCAATAACCAAAATCAACAAATATGTTAGGGCGCACTTCCAAAACCATACTAAACAGTAAACATATATTAATATGATAAATACAAATAAATTAGACCAAAATAAATTAAATCAAATATGCTGCAGTGCACTGTCACAACCTACTGAAAACTCCTTAACATAGCCAACATTTTGGTAAAAAATATTCAACATACAGTATTCCACTCAGTTAAACGTTGAAGGCTGGCCAACCGTCATGGTCCAGAAGTAACAGGAAATAAATGTTGAACTACAATTTAAGACCAAATAAAAATGTTTTGGCCACCATGGCAAATGCTGGTAGGGCTGCTCATGTCATCTCTTAAAGATTTTTTGTTGTCATTCTTCTTTGAACACCAACAAGACCGCTAACACCCTATTTCAACAATCACACTCCCTGTCATTGACATAATTAATAGATAGTTTAGCTTCTCACCATCATTTGCTGTGATACACTGATGTTAACGATCGTAACTGAAAGGCTGCCTGCCAAACGTAAACATTCAGCCACGTGACTTGCAAACTCTCGTGAGAGTTTTACACAAGACGGATCCTTTCTAGCCATAACCGGGAATGCCGTTGTCGGTACCAGATGTGTTCGGGGTACCATATGTGTTCGGGGTCTGTCTCTTACCAGTGACGTCACGACGTACGACGTCACGACGTAATGACGTCAATGACGTCAATTACGTCACGCATTGTGATTGGCTGTACGGTAATTTACCCACGCTGTCTAGAGTATAAAGTTTTTTTTTTATCATTACATTACATTGCATTTAGCTGAGGGTTTTATTATTGATCAGAACTTATCTTTCAAGTCACACACTGAAAATGTTGTTTTAAAATTAGGTTTCTCCTTTCAGACAAGGAAACATTTGAGCTCTGCAACGTTTTTACCAGTATTGGATTCTGGTGATCCGCTTTACATGAATGCCTCTGACCAGTGCCCAAAGAGTTTGGATACTGTGTACCATTGTGCATTATGTGTTATTACATATATATATATTGTGAGTTTGGAATAAATATGCACTTTATGAAAATGATTAGTTGGTTACTGTTAGTAAAAAGCAGTAAGGTTAATACTGGATGTTTGTTACACTTGGATATGTTTTCTGTAATACTTGTAACATAATTATTCTCCAGTTTATGCATTTGAGTGACTTTCAGTTAACGCTTGGCATTCAATTCAAAACCTTCATTTATCCAGGTAAAATCCTATTGAGATCAATGATCTATTTTTCAAGGGAGACCTGCAGCAGTAGGTTCCAGATGAAGACATAAAAACATAAACAACAGAACAACAAAAGGACATCATACAGCGAAAATTACAGGAATTACAATTTACATATCTATCCACATGTACAGGTACCAACAGCATCTGACTGTGGAGCATCCAACCGAGCTTTAAAAACATGTAGTGGTACCAGCTTGGTAATTTTCCGTTCTTTTTGCAGACTGTTCCAAGTTAGTGGAGCTGCACATCTAAAAGCTTTCTTCCCTAAGACAGTCCTAGCACTTGGCACATTTAATAAAACCACAGCATGAGATCTCAGGCAATAACTACCGTTACTTTCAATTTGCCGAGAGATCAGGGAGCAGATATAAGATGTTACTTTATCCAACATGGCTTTGTCAATGAAAATGTACCAGTGACTGAGCCTCAGTACAGTAAGTGATGGCAAAACCGCCTTGGTTTACAGTGTACAGTGATGCATAAGTGCTTTACAGTTTGTCACAAATCTCAGTGCACTGTGATAGTAAAACCTTATTGTGGTGTAATTATATATCCAAAGCAGTCAGAAGTCAGAAAATCATTAGTGATGTTTAACCACTCAGAAGACTCCCCATCAAAAATGAACACATTGGGACCTTTCAGAGAGGTAGTTCATCTTCTACATATAATAATGGACAAAGTAAAGAATGAAGTGTAGGCTATGTTTAAATGTTCGGAATTTGACCGAGTATGATGGTCCTCTTGAGTTGCTGTACAGCCAATGGTGTACAGCCATTGCTCCGTTTTCATGTTTTTTTTAACATGTTTTTCACACGCTAGGAGTATAGGAATACTTCAATTCGGTTCGTCATGATCTGTAGATGTGATTTGCCCCAGAGCACCCCTGAGTAAATTACCGTACAGCCAATCACAATGCGTACAATGCATGACGTTATTGGTAAGAGACGGACCCCGAACACATCGTGTAGCCCATACACATCGTGTACCGACACTGTCTCGTAGCTTTTGTGCACTGTTTTGAAATGCCGCTCCTAAATTACCCTTCTTCCATAAAGCCACACTCGCATTGCAGATGAGACAGATGGAATATGAATTGGAATAGATAAAAAAATAATCATTCTCCCACGGAGTGAACATTATATATTTTGGGCTTTTTTGCTTCTGCCATAATTGCGGTCTTGTGTGTTTGCGGACTGTCACTCCTGTTGACACGAACAACGTCAGCGAAATAGTGCCCACTGCCCCCCTGTTCTGACATCTTCGCTCGCGCTGAACACTGCTCACAACACATGTCACTCCCACGTGGCCGAGTGGGCTTTTAGGGAGGGGCGGAAGCGCACCCAGCAAAATAATCGTATTTTGTCAATTATGCTGTTTTCATAATCGTCGCAAGCCATAATCGTAATCGCGATTAAAATATGATTAATTGCACAGCCCTAGCATATGGGCTGATGCTCCCGTTGATTGTAAATGCTCCGGAGGGTCGTATATTCACAAATAACCCTCTCTGGAAAATCCTAAATTGTAGAATAGTTTGGCCATTAAAATGCTTTTTGATTAGATTTCTAGCGAGAAGTGTATATTGTACTTTTAGAATCCAGGTCCAGTGGAAGATGATTTGAGGTCTCCAGGAGAACATAAATGTAAAGTCAGCGTCAACCCTCACGGGGTGTAAACAGTATTTCCGGTCTGGAAGTTTTCATAATAAAACTGGAAGTATTCCCCACACTGTCAAATGATTACTCAGTGATATCCGCATTACTCATCCACTAAAAAAAATCAGTCTATCCTTGTTAATTACACCACATTGATTGGTTTAAATTGTGTACAATGCTTTTGTGTTTTTAACATTCGATTCGGAGAAACAAATAGTTTTTTCGAAGATTAGGATGGCCGAAGACACTACACTACCCATAATCCTCAGCTATCGTTTGGGACTACAACATCCACTTTGCTTGACAAACCCCGTGATTAGTCCTCAAGCTCTGTGATTGGATGTTGGAGTGGCAGTGCGCCAAGGTTACGCCGAGCGTCAAGCAGCTCCTTGAAATGGAATGAAACCACGGCAGACTATCCAAAACTGGACTTGAACGGGTCCAGCCCCACCCCCAAGAACTACACATGCTGGCTATTGTGTGTTTCGCAACCATGTTCGCAACATGTTCTATTTCATGTCTCTACTGGGAATTGTAGTTTTAAAAGACGTTTTCGTATTTCCCATAATTAGAAGTTGCCAGTATTAAACTGTTTGCATTCCTGGAGGTTTAGGGGATACGAAACACATTGGTGTTATCACATTTAAAACATATCATTAATAAATGGGTGAAAATTGCTTGTGTACATAATGGGTACCCCCACTGATAGACCAAAAAAGGGAGCGTTTGAAAAAAATGTGCGGGTCCGCTCAGTGAAACAATAACAACGAAACATGGAGGAACAGAAGTCTGCGTTTAAATCGTGTGTGTGTGTGTGTGTGTGTGTGTGTGTGTGTGTGTGTGTGTGTGTGTGTGTGTGTGTGTGTGTGTGTGTGTGTGTGTGTGTGTGTGTGTGTGTGTGTGTGTGTGTGTGTGTGTGTGTGTGTGTGTGTGTGTGTGTGTGTGTGTGTGTGTGTGTGTGTGTGTGTGTGTGTGTGTGTGTGTGTGTGTGTGGAAGTGTGTGTGGTTAAAAGTTAAAACACATCAGCCACACCGCTCTTTAGCCTTTCTGATGATTCTGAAGATAAACACAGTGAAGGCGGTGCGTAAAAGGCACTGCACGCTTGTCTTCTCAGAGGCTGAGTTAACCCTCCCGCTGCCTCCTGGTGCTGCAGAGATTTCATGAAGTGAAGGAGGTCCTGCCAACACTGGCAGGACAGAAGACGAAACGCCCGTTCTAAGCCGTGTCCCTCACTCCTCACATCCCAAGCTGCATCCCCAAAAAGTTTATTATGTTGTTACATCGTTTCAGATGTTATGTTTCAGTTGTGCTCTTGATAAGCCATTAAAACAGTAAAAACACATTCAGTGTCCTTTTGCTTTTTGTGTCTCCTGTACACCAAAACATACCCATCTGTGATGGAAAAAGAAAGTAATCCAAAAGTAATCTAAAAGTAATCTGATTACTTTTTTAAGACACGTAACTGTATTCGGATTGCTTTCAGAGCCATGTATTCAGTAATCAGTAACTGATTACATTTACAAAGTAACCCTCCCAACCCTGTATACTAGTTAGGCATTTAAATGAACATCCATTGAGAGCACGCTACCATCCGTTTAAGAAGCCGGATGAATGTCACTGTGATAAAAGAACCGGCAGGCTGGGCGTAATTGCCCAGTGAAAGCAGGGGGACTGTCACTGTATAAAGATAAACCGTATGCATTGTTTATTTGTCATAGAGCCAGACTTTCCTGAACCATGAGATCCTCGGCTTGGAGCAGTCACTCGCTAAAGACGATTGCAGACTTATGCATACTGATCCAGTTTGTAAATGAAAACCATTTGGGTTACCTGATATCGATATTGGATTGGTCCCATCTCTAGAATGATCAGATCATTGTATTGCAGTCCAATGTTTTGTTCACATACAACCAAACCAGTGTTCTCCCTCTGTGAATTCTGTGACTTTTCTCAAATGTTGATGATGCTAGCTTTTTTCCTTTGGAGGACAATATCGTAAAAAAACATTGCTTAATAGCAGCACCTTTGTTTGAAAACTTTAAAGGGTAGTTTTAAGGTTATAAAAGTCAAAACGTTGGTTAAAAACCATGCAGAAAAGGGATGATCAAATCATCCTGGCTACGTTTATTGTAGCTAAACCCACTAACATCTACATTGAGGTAGATAGACGACCTGTGTTTAAATCAATACATCTGTAAGAATGATTAATTAAACAGCTTAGAAACAGGTGGTGCTTTGCATTAAAACATGTAAGTCCTTATTACGTTTTCCCTTGAAGTAGACATCTTGAGTCAGGAATTAAACTCCGGCTGTCTGATTTATAAGCAGACCAAACAGTAAACCCATCCTTCCAACGACTTTAGGCCCTTGCAATCCACCAAATATATTTCTGTCCTACTGTTAAATCTTTCGCCTTTTCTAGTCACTCCTTCCCACGAATCCCTCCATGGTGGGAAGATACATTTCTCACATTTTCTGCTCAAACTATGTGATCAACATTTAGGAGATTATACTGATCTCAACATTTGTTATCATACAACTTACAGTATTTTGTATTGTGAAACATTTAATTTGTCATATGATATATATCTGTCCTGTTCGCTTGTACTGTATATACATTCAAGCTACATGTCCATTCTCTTTTCCTGACAACACAAATGTAACTATGTTTTTTGTCCTTTTCTTCTTAATTCTGCTCTGTCCTGATCTTTTCTTTTTTCTCTATCTTTCTCATTCTCTTTGGTCCCTTAACAGAACAATCCAATTATAACACATTTTTAATCTTTCCCTCACTTTTTTGCCCATACCTTATCATCTCCCTCCGTGTCCCTTCAATCCCCCTTTTTGCCTACTTCGGTGCAGAAAGAAATTACAGACCATCCTGGATAAGGTCGTGTTTTGATCAATATGACGGTGATGCCTGGTACAGACTAATTATGTAGGAAGCAGTCGTCACACTGGGGGCGAGGGTGCCAGAATTCATGGGGTTATGAACAAATTGGTTCCGGTGGGAGACAGAGGACAGGAAGCACGCTTTGATGAATGAACCAATGAGATACAGCTGCTCGAGAAATGGATTGGAGTCAACCGTCTGTGTGAATCTGGCTGTTTAGCTGACTGAAATATGGCATCTGTGATTGGAGTTAATGAAGATTTTATTCAAGATAGATAGGACAGTGTGTGGTTGTCTATCACCTGCTGAGACAAGGTCAGTCTCTGGATTTCTTTCATTTTCAAAGCACTTTCTCTCTTTGAAACTTTTTCTTCGCCTGCATGTGGAGGCGTGTGTTTGATTAAACCATGTGTATGGAAACCATGGGAACTTAGCTCTGCTGACTATTCAAGCATGATCATTTCCCTTCCACAGCAAAGCAAGCATTCACTCCGAGTCATACAACTAAACATTCAGTGTCTTCCACCTGTTTGATTTTCTATTGGCATTTAGACATTTTGGGTACAAAAAGTTAAACACTTACAGCAGACAAACAGATCTTTGGTGCATCAATGTTTTAAAGGCCATATTCAGATGGACAGTTGTATGCACTATAGGAAACCATTCTGCTTAGAATGATGAGATATTCGAAGTTACCTCACTCTTTAACTAATCTAGTTCTGAACTTGGGAAGGTTTCAAGCAGGAAGATGCTTGTATGGGAACACTAACAATAACTGCTGGTGATTTAATGTAAGAGGTGTGTTAAATACTGTACCAAGAATTAGCGGCTTTATAAGCTGTTAATTGCTAACACTCCTAAATCCCTATAGGCTTTTATCTGATGAAAAGGTTTAAGAAAACTAATGCAAGTTTCCTTTTTCTTCATCATCATTCTCAATTACTACACTTCGTGCTCCTAGCAGTGACCTATTCGCTGTGACCTGCCAAAGCTTATGGGTAAGCAAATTCAGCAGATCTTAACACCTCCGCATTGCACCTGATCGTGGGGGGAGAAAAATCCCCAGCACACGCACTTTTCCAATCCTCCTACACCCCTTCTAATCCTCCCTTCCCTCTCTGCTTTCATCCATCCCTTTAACTCTCCCTCTGTCCCCTCCCTCTCTCTCTCCCTCTACCCAGCAGGCTGGAGCAAGATTCATTCAGAGCACAATCAGCACGAGACATGAATACAGAGCAGAGCTGCGTCACCCACCACACAAACATGCACACGCACACGCACACGCACGCACACACACACACACACACACACACACACACACACACACACACACACACACACACACACACACACACACACACACACACACACAAACAAACATACGCAAACACTCTTCCCACAAAATGTCTCTTCAACCTCTGAAAGTGATGATGAGCTGGCTCAGTGTGCACACGCATACACACATTTATACAACACACACACACACACCCACGCACAAGTGACGCACCCTATCTTTAACCTCTGGAAGTGATGATGAGACGACAGAGTGCAGAGAGCTTTTCAACACTGCTTCAAACTATATTTAATTGCTACTTTACTTTATTCCTTAAACTTTGGATCCAAATGTGTGAACACCTGCATGCGCATTAGATCAAATGTGTATGTGTGGACTGTCACCTTTCCTTATACTGTCATGCATTAGTATTGAGTTTTTTTTTACCTCATTGATCACTTTGATCACATTTAGTTATTTTATAATGTATATGTAAATGTGTATTAAATATGTAAATGAAGCGCCATCAGCAAAACCTGCAGGCGATCACAGCTGTAAAGGTCAATGCTTTGATTGCTTTGCAAAAGTTGTAAGCCCAAAATATAGTTTCTCTTGCAGCATCCTAATTGTTTTTGGCATATGTTCTTAATAAACATTGTAGAAAACAAAGAATAAATTCCTGATTTCATCTCGGAGAGAAATTTGTTTGGGAATTGCAAGCAAGATCGTTTTTTCAGAGCAGATATAATAGGAGGCTGGATAGCCATGATGATTAAACTGTTCTTGTTGAAGAAATTATTATCTCCTTTTTGGTAAAACAAAAAAAGCAATTTCACAGAGCCCACAGATCAACCTGTATGTTAATAGTGAACCACAACATTACCTGGCGATTGAGACTGACAATGAAGTCAAAGAACATGACTATCCTGTAAAGCATGGAAGCTATTTAACTGCTGTAACAATAATTTAAAGGCAAATGCAGCATGTATTTAGATCCAGTATATCTTTACTGAATAGTAGCATATACATTTTAACAGCAGTTATTGTTAACAATCTTTATCTTTGTCTTCACTGATGTTTACGTAAAACTGTAATGTTTGAGAGACGCATTTCCACTCCATCCCCTCCAGGTAAATAGTACCTCACAGGCCCTAGGCACTACATTTAACCCTGACTGGCATCAACTCCACAAAACTGGCCTGAAAATAAAGCAAATCTGCACCAGCTATACTATGATCAGCCAAAGGGAAGGACTTAGAAGGTCAATTAGCCAATATTTCATGACATAATGCTTCGAAGCATGAGCGTGTTGATGTTGGCATTTAGCTCAAAGCACTAGTCTGTGTGTAGGTACAGCAAAGAAAAGTATCAGTGAGGCTCCTGCACATTAATGCAAAAATAATAACACACTGTTGATGTTTATGATGCCCTAATAAGCCACTAATTTCAACTTGCAAAGGTACTTCTGCTCTCCTGTCAAAAACGGCTCTAATGAGGCCCTGCACCCGAGTCTACCTGTAGATGTTACAGTGACCAAGACATGAGACCTTCGGCGTTCTGTCACATTTGTTTATCGTTGACAACATTTAAGACTCATGAACATTTGTTATCCAAATTTGTGTGTGTTGAAGAAAATCATAATCACATACACACATAAACAGAAACGTCAACACGGTACTTCATGTCTTATCAGAGATCAATATTTAATTTGCTCTCCTCCTTTGTTTAGATGCTGACTGGCATCCCGTCCTAAGGGGACAGCTCAGGGACATACACACTCAGACACAACCAACACACAAACAATAAAACCGCTCAGGGCCGTTGTTTGCTTTGACTGACACGTCCGCTGTGCTGTGCTGACACCTCACTGACACTCTATCTTTTTCAGATGCATATCAAATGTTTAAATGGGTATGTGTCTTTGTGTTACATGTATGTCCTCAATACTTCCGGTCTGTCATCATTACACACATCCATCGTTTAACTTTTACATTACTGTGTACACATTTAATCAAAGACTATCTGTGTGTGTTACCCTATGTTTGAACTTGTGTGCGTGCATTCTTCGTGCAGCCACCTCTTTGGTGTTTTTTTTAGGGGGGGCCGTGGTTGTTTGCTGTTGTGCTCAGACTAGATCAGGGGAGTGGCAGTGTTATTGTAACTCAGTGAATAGGCTCAGTGTTTAAATGCAAATGTGCAGCACTGCAATGACAGGGACAGGGAATAGAGGATTGGCAGAGCAGGGAAGGGCAGAGACAGGTTGAGGTGACAGAGATGGAATGGGGAATTCAGAGAGGAGGGGGTTGAAAGATGGGCAAGGAGAGATGAGGCGATGAAGGGGGATTTGGAAGGGGGGGGGGGGGGTTGTGGGGACAACAAGTCAGGAAGTAAAGTGGAACAGAAGGATTGAATGGGTCTTTTAGAGAAAAGGAGGAGAACAAAGAATGAAGTAACAGTTAGAGTAATTGAAAGCAATCACTACAGTGGCTGTCTGAGGAAATAGGAATGCATGACTGAGCTATGACTGAACCTTCACTGATTGCTCTGCAGTATCACTGCGTTTGTGTACAAGAGTGTCAATTTGTATGTACAAGATCTTAAGTAAGAGTTTATTATCACTGCCTTGTGTGTTTCTTTGTGTTTAGATCTTGACATGCACCACTTCGGAAAGTAATGTCCCTCCACATTTGATGAGGTTTAGCATCTGTGTGTGTGTGTGTGTGTGTGTGTGTGTGTGTGTGTGTGTGTGTGTGTGTGTGTGTGTGTGTGTGTGTGTGTGTGTGTGTGTGTGTGTGTGTGTGTGTGTGTGTGTGTGTGTGTGTGTGTGTGTGTGTGTGTGTGTGTGTGTGTGTGTGTGTGTGTGTGTGTGTGTGTGTGTGTGTGTGTGTGTGTGTGTGTGTGTATATGTCGTGGTGTGGTTATAAGCTGGACTTTTAGCATAATTTACATAATTCACAATTTACCTTCAGCAAAGGGATTTATTTAAATGACAAACCTTGTCATTGTCATGCCAACTATAGTTGTGGGAAGTTAGTTTCACTTAAATTGCTAAAGTTATGGAGGGTGGTTTCAAACATGGCAACAACAATTTAAATGTTTCTCCTTTGACATTGAACAGTTCAACCAATATTTGCAAAGCATCTCTCAACATTGGTATCAACAGAGACACGGTGACAATTTGGGTTGCCAATGTTGAGATGCATTCTGGACCCATTCCATTAACAACAGATGGAAAGCCAACTTTTTCATAAAATGTGGATTCAAGCTTTTTTTTTAACACAGCTAAGCCTTTTCCATACTGCCACTAATAGCTCTGAATCATAAAATAAGCCCAGAAAGTGAGGATGGATGCCATCATATCTAATGAGCTGGTTTCCAATCAATACTCCAGAGTTATTCATCTGATGAAAAAAACGTGATGGATTTCTAAAATAATATTTTAATGTGTGAGCGTATTTTTCTGCATGTTTGTTAAGTCATCCGCCTTTTAACAAACAAAGGTCATACAGCAGGTGATGCATGGGTGAGAATGTTTTTGCTGCCGCTATGACTGTACCATTAACCCACAGGCATGACAAATGGCACTGTGATGCCTCTCCCACACAAACACATCTCCCACCTACAAACACATTACTGTCATCCATCCCTTCTGTAAAGGTGTGACTTCTATCAAGCTCGCTATTGTCAGCTTATCTTTTAGGATGGAGAAAGGAGCAATAGCTCTCAGCTGATACATTGTCCACCAAACAGGCACTTAACTATGGCCATCTGCATCAAAGTACCTCTCCACATGTATTTGGTGTGCATCACATACTGTACCATATACTGTACTATATATATATATTTAGAAAGATATGCAATGAAGAGCTATATCACTGCCTTCAGTGAGTGTCATTGTCAGCTAGCTTGGAAATGATACACTTAGATCCCAGCCCACACACCATGTAGTGGTGTTCTTGTCTGTGTAGTGCATACAGGGCAGATTTATGTGCATGGCATGTTTATGCATGGGATGAGGAGAGGATTATTTTGTAGGTATCAGATTACCACTTAAATAGTGGCTTATATCCGTGGGCTGATTTGTGAGTTATACTGTATGTGTAAACTGTCTCTCTTTATGGATATCATCAACTTGTAACCTTTTTCATTGTTTGTCAAGATCTGGTTAAGGTATATAATCTAGCTTTGGCAATACGACACAATTGCATTTAGTGTTATATTCCTTGTGATGTGTACTGTATGTTTAATTTCCTTCAGCAGGCCAGGTAGGTCCTTTGTGCATTTTCTTGAATATTAAAATGAAACAAAATAGCACATGTAGATATTTTGACTTCTTTTATTGTGCCTATTCTCCTTAAAAAGTCAGTTATATTTCCTTTGTCTCAACGTTTCCATCGAAAGATGCTCTTAATAAAAAAAAATCCCTGACATCAGGGAACAAGTTGTTACCAAAACCAAATTAATTGACTACGAAACAATTCTTTGAGGCTTTAACACAAAGTCAAGACCAAGATAAACCAGAAGTAGCTAAACTTTCTTTGTGAAGCTAAACACATTGCTCTGCGTGTCACATACGTGCTGTAGTGACTCTGTAATGATATGACTGCATAGCCTTTTAGGTCTGCTAGGCAACAACACCAGGCTTGAAGGATTACTGACATATAACATCTTTATGGAGGGCCAGCAATAACACTCATTCATGATTAACTTCTCACAATGCAGCAGTTCACCACACCTCCTGGCCTCAGTTCCCTTTTCATACGAGTCATTTTTCTTCATCAAATCACCATAATATGTTTTAAATTGCTCCAAATGGCTACATACAGTCTGAGCTTATGATAAAAACAACAGTGTTTAAATATTGCTAGTGCTTTGTGGTCTACACACTTTCATAATACACCACTTCCAGTGTGAGCCATGCAGCAGTGGAGCGGCTATTTTAAGTGCAGTCAGATAGCAGTGTATATATGGCAGTGTGGCTATATTTAATAAAAGTCTCCCGAACACTGCACCACTTCCCCGGGGCCATCTAGATTTGACTTGCCATGTCTGCTCCCATTTAATGTGAAGATGCAGACAGAAGACGTGTCAATCTCCTTACCTCTCTCTTTCCTAGGGTCTTCTCAATGGACAGGGGAAAGAGGGAGAGGTGAAGATGATGGTTTGCAACATGAATGTGTTAAAAATATATTTATTGGTAAGATTTTGTATTTCTTCCTTTTAAAACATCTTTTGACCTGTCTATGCAAATCATATCTCTTGACACTCCCTCTTTCCCACATCCCTTTTTCCTCATCTCTCATCTCCATGAGTGCCCTTCAGTCTTCTTTATGTCTGTATGTCCAGTACAGGTTATGTTTTGGAAAAGAGAAAGTGCTGTGCTGAAAGCTCAGTTTCTCTACAAATATCATAAATGAATAGAATTGTATAAATGTTTTTTGATTTTCTTCTTGATCTCAAGATATGTTTTTAGCATTAACATATGTCAATGTTTAGCAGTTTTTTAAGCACATAGTTGCCTGAGTCCTCATCACACCACCATCTCAGCTTGTATTCCTGCCTCACCACTGCATAGCCACTTTGAAGCCTGCACCTTCCTCTTCACACCAACGTTCCACCCCAAGGCTATAGTCAGTGCATAGTGGTAGTTCAGTGGTTGGTCTACTGCAAGGCAGAAGACTTTTAGCTAAAGCACAGGCAGGCCAAGTGCATATACAGTAAACCGTGAATCAGCACAGCATGGGGGTGAGTCCAACTGTGCAGCTTCGTTCTGCCTACCTTCAATGGTGCGCCGGTGCGGGGTGGTCTGATGCCTCCCACCACATGAAATATCCATGAGTGAGGTTGGGCGTACAGATGCCACTGTACATGCAGGGCCCCTTAACAGGGGGTAATGTGTGTTTCGGGGGGGGAGCTGAGAGAGAGGATGAAGGGGAAGGGGGAAGTACATCTGTCATCTTGTACCCCTGCTGAGTGAGGTGGTAGTAAGTCTGCATGTGTGTTTGTGTGCGCACAAGTAGAACACTTATGTACATCATTAGGATTTTAATCAAGTATCAGCGCTACAGCAAAGCTAATATAATCAACTATGCAAAGTAGGAGAAAGACAGAAGGATATGAGGCAACAAAGAGTGAACCCTTCAATATATTAGTTTCCCTGCATGTGTGGGTGTTTGCAAGCATGAAGGAAGTG
Source organism: Notothenia rossii (assembly GCF_949606895.1). Lineage (NCBI taxonomy): Eukaryota > Metazoa > Chordata > Actinopteri > Perciformes > Nototheniidae > Notothenia > Notothenia rossii. Next base: position 21,882,981 of record NC_136912.1, on the reverse strand, counting down.
TATTGCACCAAGTCCAGAGTCAATATGTCTCACATTACATTGGAGGCAATAGTAGAAAAGGGAAATTGAGGGCAGCGGAAGGATAGATGAGGATAAGGAGGGAGGAGCAAGAACAGATAGATGTCTTGGCAGAGAGGTAAACAGGAAGAAAGTGACAGGAGGTGCGGCGAGAGTTGGTTTGCAAGAAAGGTAGAGATGGACTCGGATATGGGGAGGGAAGAGTGCAGAAGGAGGGGAGGTCAGAGGGGATCACAGCAGGTAGACTGTACATCTGTCACCTTCTGCTCCTCCAGGCCAAGAAAGCCCAGCAGGATGAAGAGAGGAGGTAGAGGAGCAGGAGGAAGAGGCAAGAGGGGGCACAATGCCACCAGCAAGATGAACATTGCTAAAGAAGCCTGTGATTATTTTGAAGCTCAGTAAAAAAAAACCTGAGCACTACTTATACAGCACTGAAAGGCTGAAAAGCATGCCTCGGAGTCAAGTGTAATCCATTTTCTTTGGTATCTGAAAAATGCATATGGTAGCTAAGTATTTTCTCTCTGCAATGTGAGTCTATTGTAAGAGAGTAAGAGCACAGAAAGAGGTGAGAGAAAGGGAACCTAGGTTACACTGAGGGGGAGAGGGAGAACAGCATTGTGGGAATGGAAGCCACATAGTCACTGAGTTCATAACTCTACTGAGGTTGGCATTGTCCAAGAAACTTATGAATAACATCCTCTGTGTGTCAGCTGGTCTCTAAATGTGTGTGTATGTGTGTGATCAAGCAGAAGAAGTCATGAGCTTCGCCACCGTCTATCGTGCAGGGCTTCGCCTCTGTGAAGTCCACTGGGATCGTGAGCAAAACAGAAATGACCCAGAAAGACAGGACACACAGCTGTATGGACGTCACAATATCAAGGAAGCAACTCGGCTTGGATCATTTTCTGCAAAGCCTCTGTTGGTCCTTCAGTACATTCATGAGGAACAACAGTCATTGTATATGTCTTTTGAATTAGCTGTGCTTCTTTTTACAATTATACATTTAAAAAAAAAAAAAAAAAAAAGTATATATCTGAACTACAAGTATAACTTTGCATGCCTTTTGAATGCCGACACATCTTGTATTTGTCAATCTATTGCTTCCGAATATGTCTGAATCTTACTTTTATAACTAGATTTATTCTGTATAAAAATGAATTTAAAATGTCCACGTTGAAGCTTTTCCTATATTGGAATACTACTGTTCCATATTTCAGTGTCAATATGAATTCAACGTTGTTTAGCTCTTATGACAGAACCGCTGAGTTCAGTGCAGATGTTGACAATAAACACATTTAACAATATTGCAGGCATTTGATAGAATAATCTGTCAAGCGAATTGACATATTGCACCCAGTTTAATAATTTCCTCAACCTTTTTTTTTAAGTTACTGTCACTACAGTACAGCATGTCTCTTTGATTCAGTCAAGGGTGATGGGAGTGAGTGCTTGTGTGAGGTTATTGGGGGATGGGGAAGCCATACCATCTGTGTTCAAATATGTTTGCTCATGTCTAGCATAAGGTGTAACCCATAGACTGTATATATAAATACAATACCATACTGTTTAAGATGCATGTGTAGCAATGTGCACATAATTGGTTACACACCATTAGGTGAAAGAGGTATGCATGTTTAGGGGAGAAAGCTGAAGTGAAATGAAGTGACTATGGTCTGATTGAGTGTTTACTCAAAAGTATGAATGATGAAGTTAAGCTTCAGTGCTCAAACAGACTCCTCAGTGTATTGACGTAGAGCTTTGGTAAGAAAACAAGATGACACTGAGAGATGACTAAAACTCACATTTGAGATGATATCCATTGGTTTTAATAGTTCCTCATCTACTTTTTTCTTTTCACTGTGGTTCTTGATGGCACTTTTTTCTTCATTACCGTCATTTCTAAAAGCATCCATTCTGTCTTATGGAAAAACAACTGATGCAAGGCAAAGCAATGTATTGGGTTCAGTCTCAGCAGAATCTGGAAAAACAAATCAATATGTCAATATGTTAATTGATGACGGAGATACAGGTTCACTACTCTTTCATAGCTCAATATTTAAAAGGCTTAAACCACAATGAAAATCTCTAGATGTTGTCATAAATCAGGGGTGTAAGTTTACTAATTAATCAGACCAGAGACCACATTTGCCAAAATGTCTTGGCAGCAGTACTTCACCCTGACATATGCATCGATTTGAAGAAGGGATGTAAGTCAGCACTAAATTCTAACAGAATTAGAACTCTAGCATCATCTGCTTTACAGCAATCCTGTCTGACTAAATGCTCACAAGCGTCCAATGTCCACTGACATATGTCTGGGAGAAACCTAAGATCAATGTGATTGTTAATTGTTACCACGTGTGAGCCCGTGGGTGTACATGTGATGTGATCAATTAATGGATTTAGCCACCCAATAATAGATACTGCGTATTAAGGGCCTTTTCCACAGTGTTAGTTAGGCGCACTTAAAAAGGCGTGATGAATAACTGAATGGACGAAGTGTGTCGTTGTTTGTGTATGCATGTGCAGTATGTTTGTTGCGTGTTCAGTCCGGTCTATGTGTGTGTGAATGTGTGTGTCTCTGTCAGACTCACTTGATAAATAGCCTAGTTGAGGATCTCATTGACTCAGTTGTGGGTCACGATCGGTACAAACACATTCATTCCTTTCTAATTGATGACATCACTTACAACCTTCTTGTGATTCAGGAATGAGCAACGTTCCACGTGATGGGATAGAATTTAAACTGGAAAATGTGTGAAGCTCATTAGAGTATCTCCACACAGATCATAGAACAGAGGAAATCATGAAAGATTGTAGATAAAAACGAACAGATCTTTGAAGTTCAATATTTGGATTTAAATACCAACTGCACTTAGAATAAATGATCTCCTAAACAACAAGGAAGACCGCTCTCAAATGCACAGTGCTTTGTTCATGCATTCGTTTTACCATCTAAAGCAACACAGATCTAGGCTGTCTTTCGTCCCACAAGCCATCAAACTCCTGAATCAATGATGGCTAGGACGCACTGTTTACCCAGCTGGTCTGGCCCTGTCCCCCCTATTTCGCAAATGAGGGTCTAGGCCCCTTGTCATGTCTGCCGATATCTGTTTTTCTTGTGTCTGTTCGTTTTAATCTGTGTCTATGTTGCTGTCAGTGACGTATTGTCTTATCTTTTTAAATGCCTTTGTCCACTCTGGAACAAATACACAAATACTATACTACACACTGCTGTTATATTATATTACTCTCATATGGGGGTGCATAAAAACATTATAAACATCTTTCAATATACAGTAATGAGATCCTTTAAAATACCACCATTAGATCGCATGTTAAATGCCTGTGTTTGCTCGATGGAACACATTGTTTGCTGCATACAGCAAATAACCTTTTAATTCATTTAGTGTGGTCGGTTTGAGATGATTCGAGTGCACATTTTAATTCAAGCGTGTGCACATTTGCATTTGTTAATTGGTCACATGATATGAGTGTCTGGCCAGAGGTCAGGATTTGTTGGACATGCAGTTAACATACTCTACAGTGCTGCTGGGAAAGCCTTGTATAGTGTCCTTTGTTTAAAGCTTATAGTCAAGCCTTAAGGAGCAGTGGAGTAATATTCAGATGATCCTTGAATTAATAAAACATGTAAAAGCCTGCTCCATCATACTGTATTTTGGAACAACACTATGGGTCATAACATATCATTTAATTGTTGGGCCATTATTGTCATTGTGCTGAGCCAGAAAAACACCCTTCACTGCTGGGCCGAAAAACTTGTAATTAATGAACCATAATAATTAGATATCTGGTCAATTGCTCAATACATAAAGGCACTGAAATGATTAACTCTCAATATCTTATTATAGCGTTACTAACAGTGAGTTGTATGCAGTTTCTATTCCTTCTGTTTATAAAAATGACCCTCACCTTACCCTCAATCTATTGCCTTCATTCCCTTGAGGTTCCCTGAGGCCGAGATCATTGGGACACCTTGTCCTGCACCAAAAATAAACATCACTCTTTCACTAGAACAAGACTGTCACTGAGTTTGCTTGTTTAGTTCCCAATTGAATGAGTAAAACAATCCCTTGTCTCTACACTAAAACAGTTGTTTTTTAAACATTTGGCTGTGCAAAATAATTAGGCTAAAACAAAGAAGCTCTTATCGGGGAGTTTAGGCTGATTATATACAGTACACTCTTTTTTTAACTGCTTTGTTGGCAAAAGGGGAAGGGGGGATGCTATATAGCTATTGTAGATGTCTCACCCTATACAGTATGTTTTCAAAAGATTTATCATTTTCCCTGCTGTCCAATATTACACATTACCCCTTCAACGATGTTTCTCTTGCTTACCGTGCAGCATAAATTAGAGACAACATTTTGTTTCCTGCCATGCCTGTGATCTTTAAGTGTATTCATTGGTCTGCAAGTCCACTGCACTAAAACCTTGCCAGATTTACTGCAGAGTATATCTGAAAAACTTTTAACTTTTACATTTTTCCTTAAAAGTTTTCAAACTGATGGCATGAGGGGGATGTAAATATTGTCACTCTAATAAGCCTCCTAGAGTGCAGGCGAGGTAATGTGTAGCTAACAAACTACTGCCTGGAGCGAACACCTCTCTCCTGCCGGTGTGTGTCCTCCTTGTCAGCAGCCACATACAGTAAATACATGAGTGTGTCTGTGTCTCTGTGTGTGTGTGTGTGTGTGTGTGTGTGTGTGTGTGTGTGTGTGTGTGTGTGTGTGTGTGTGTGTGTGTGTGTGTGTGTGTGTGTGTGTGTGTGTGTGTGTGTGTGTGTGTGTGTGTGTGTGTGTGTGTGTGTGTGTGTGTGTGTGTGTGTGTGTGTGTGTGTGTGTGTATACAGTACCTTAATGACTTGCATCCTCTCACAAGGCAGAAGAGAGGTGGAGAGGAAGAGCAGAGAGGAAGCGGGTAAAGTAAAGAGAAGAGGAAATAGAAGGAGTTCATAGAGGGTAACTATTCAAGAGGCTAAAGAGAAAATTGGATAAAGATAGAAAATAATTCAGTAAGCACTTGTGTTGTGTGGTTTTTGTGTGTGTGTGTGTGTGTGTGTGTGTGTGTGTGTGTGTGTGTGTGTGTGTCTGTGGGTGTGTGCATGTTTGGGTGTTTACGGTAAGGAAGGGGGTATTATGAGATGACAGTAGCAACTAACTATAAAGGACATTTCCCCTATTTGCACTTAAAAACAGGGCCAAAAGGTGAAATCTTTTTTCAAGGGTTATATTCATGCAACAACCTTTTTTGAAGTTTGTTCAATTTCGACAAAAAAAGAGTTGAAGGAACATTCGAGCAGAGCTAGAAGTGCTATCAACAATACACCCATCCCAGCAAACTCAAAATCTGATTGCTTAAAGGAGATGACAATCAAAAACTTCTTTTGTCGTTTGCTTCAATATCAGAACAACTGAAGGTCTGAGAGCAGAGGCTAGTAGATGATGTAACCCGAAACAGCACAAGAGGAACATTTGGTGGAAGTTCAAATGTATATGAACTGCACTGAAAGCATCACAATTGAGGGAGTTGACACCAGAAAACTGACATTACTTGGCGGAATAATCTTTGTAAAATACATACAACATTAATGAAATAATATATTATATTTAAACCAGTCATGACAACCCTTAGGGATGAAGCCAAAGAAGGAAGAGGCAGAAGCCAAGGAGAGCCTGAGTAGAGACAGCCAGATGGAGACAAAGTGGTGGGCAGGATATTGTGGTGATGAATGAGACTACAGGGGAGTTAGATTCCTGACGTGGTGTGATTCTACTGATTTATATATAAGGGAGTGCTCTGTCACTTATATAGGGGTGAAGGAAAGAGGAGAGGGGGAGTGAGGTGAAAGTGAGGATATTAGATTGACTTGGCAAACCTATCTGTCAATCAGATGGGTTGTTCTTCAGTGCATGTCCTCATTTGTGTGCTGCATTTGCATGTGAGCACAAAAAAGGCTCTGTATTTATAATACGAGTTTCTGTCTGAATCCATATTTTCTGCCAATGAGAAAGTGTGTGTCTGGGTGTGTGTGTCTAGGTGTGTGTGTGTGTGTGTGTGTGTGTGTGTGTGTGTGTGTGTGTGTGTGTGTGTGTGTGTGTGTGTGTGTGTGTGTGTGTATGTATGTGTGTGTGTGTGTGTGTGTGTGTGTGCGTGTGTGTGTCTAGGTGTGTGTGTGTCTAGGTGTGTGTGTGTGTGTGTGTGTGTGTGTGTGTGTGTGTGTGTGTGTGTGTGTGTGTGTGTGTGTGTGTGTGCGCATGTGTTAAATGTGTTATTGTGTGTGATATGCTTCTTCATCCGAATGGCAGTAAATAATCACTGTTTATCTTCCTTTGCTGTGTTTTATTTTCTAGACTGCTGTATGAGTGTGTGTGTGTGTGTGTGTGTGTGTGTGTGTGTGTGTGTGTGTGTGTGTGTGTGTGTGTGTGTGTGTGTGTGTGTGTGTGTGTGTGTGTGTGTGTGTGTGTGTGTGTGTGTGTGTGTGTGTGTGTGTGTGTGTGTGTGTGTGTGTGTGTGTGTGTGTGTGTGTGTGTGTGTGTGTGTGTGTGTGTGTGTGTGGAGGGATGGAGGGCCTCTGTGGAACAAAAAAGGATACCAAAGGAACTGATTGTAGCCTTGAACTTTTCAAAGGTACACAGCTGTACAGTAACAGCTTTTACACACATGCACAGGCACACACACACACACACACACACACACACACACACACACATACACACACACACACACACACACACACACACGCACACGCACACGCACACACACACCACACACACACACACACACACACACACACACACACACACACACACACACACACACACACACACACACACACATACACAGATCTCATGAATTCAAACCCTTCAAGCAATTAAAGCACTTCAACAATATCTCCGTAACCAATCACAAGACTTAAGATTACGGCTGTGACCAATGAGGATAACACGCTTTAACTCTGTGCGTTACATATTCAAACGCTCATGTTTGTCTAACAGGGCATGAAATCCCAAATCTCCATAACTAATCGCAAAGCATTCAGGTAAATACAATTAAAGTCATTTGCACAAACAAACTGGCTTTAGAATGTCTAAATCCATAGTTCATTTATAGTCAGAATTGGTCAAATAACAGAACTATTTGCTGGGATTAAATACAAAACTGTGTAAACCTGATGACAAAATACTCCAAGATAAATAACATTCCTTTCACTAAATGATAAAATAAAAACCTGGGCAACAAAAGTAATTAGTGCACAGCAACCAGCACTGACAGCAGCCATTATTAGCACAGATAAGCTCCTAGTTTCCAGTCTGTTTAGCTGGTGGGGTTGGGATCGGTTGGGATACATTAACAGACGATTTGATCACATCGTGTTATTTTTCTGAAGCATTATGAATATTTACTGGCTCTGTATTTCACCACAGACATTTACTATACAGGTCATGTGCATCAGTGAAACACTCACACTCACGCTCACGTTCACACTCGCACTCACACACGCACGCACGCATGCACGCACGCACGCACACAGACACACACACACACACACACACACACACACACACACACACACACACACACACACACACACACACACACACACAGGGCACATATCAAACAAAGCGATGCAGACAAAAGCAAAGGTGCGTGATGCACACCAATGAGCAGATCATTGATCATGGCTGTGGTCACAGGCGTACATTTAGGGTGTTGCAGACTTGCTTTTATCCCAATAAAAACATGAAAGTATGCAAAGTATACCACTAGAATGCAACTCAAAGATGCAACAGTCCTTTCCGGTGAAGTAACGAAGCCAGAACATAAATTAACCAAAAGGAGAAATTCTTATGCGTCACAAGTATTTAAGGTTAGTTTAAGTTGTCCACATTGGATGAAGCTCAGTTCACAGCTGCTTCCCTAAATGTTGTTTCTACCAGAGTCCCAAACAGGGGGAAAAATGTCAGTCATACAGACTAAAGGAGATGCTAGAATAAGAGTGTGGCACTGAATTATGCGTACGCACAGCACAATGACAGGTTGATGTTTTTCTTGAAATATTATAACTGTATTCTCATTACAGAGACCTGGGATATGTTTTGAATGTGCAGAAAGTGTGAACATCAGCGAAAAACTTTTAAATGAATAAATGTAACTTTATTGGGAATCAGTGCCACATGCACATTTAAAGAGTTTACCTACCAAAACAAAAGACACAAAAAATGTAGGCGACCATGCCCACATGTGTGTTGATTCATCAGAAATATAATACATATTTGAAAGCAGTACAAAACGCCTGAGAGCCTTACTGCATTATATTCCATTCAATTTTTCATCTGGAACTGTGCCTTGGCGCCTGAATTTTGTGTTTTAATTTGATAAATAATTGCATTCGAACAATAAATTGAAGACAGAATGTACAAATAAGTTCATAACAAGTAATGAGAATGCAGGGGATGTGTATATCTCAACATTTCTTGGAGGAGGACCCCCACACCCCCACTTTATATTTGTCCTCCTCAATGTTGAAGTGAAACAACGCCCTTGACTGGGTAATAAAGTGAAGCCTCAGAGAGGAGTTGCCCCAGGCTTTCCCAAACAAGCCTAACAGGATCAGATAGAATTTATGCTCAGATAGATCAGACAGAATTTATATGTACTTTAAAAAATAAAAATACATGTAGCCATGCATTTTTATGCAATTGTGAATATCTGTGTGCATGGCTTTTTGTATGACTGGCTGAATGTGTCTCGCACTGTTCAATGTTTTCCTCTACTATACGGCCAATGCAGGTCAATTAATAATGCAACACTTGCAGAGGTAAAGGAGGCTTGTGTGTCTGGTGGAAGTGTAGAGGGGGAGGAAGAAAGAGACAGTGGGAGACAAAGAGAATGAGGCGATGGGCAGGTGGAGGGGAGAGTACAGCCCTCGAGAGTGGTATTGTGATCTAGAGATCTTGAGGGATCAAAAGAAACAGAAGATACACATGAAGACTTTTTTTTCCATTTTGACCCCAATTACAGAGATTTTACATTGTGCTCTTATCTCATTCTGCTTACATGTATATAGACTCCTGCATTTACTTACACAATTATCTGCATCATTTAGCTTATTGTATTTATCTATTTTTCTGACATGTATATATAGTTTAAGATAAGATACGACTTTATTTATCGCGAAGGAAATTGTTTTGCCAGAGTTACAAAAATACAATAAACACAGCAGCATAATAGTACAGTTGTACTATTATGCTGCTGTGTTTATTGTATTGTATTTTGTATTTTTTTACACTAAAAGTGCAGTAAAAAGAGCAATGAAATATCTACAGAAAACATGAAACATAGAAACATAGACACATAATGAATGTAATTCTTACCAGTACTTAGTCGTGTAAATGTACTTCTTCTGCAGAGCAAATTGGTCTTGCAACACATTCTGCACTTTTGTATTTTACTCTATCTACTCTGTTTCATTTTGCACTATTTTATTATATATAATGTTTTGATTGTCTTATTGTTTTATGTCATACACTATGTTGCATTGTTGGAGGAGCTCGGGACTTAACATGTGTGTTGCCATAACTACACTTATCTACCGTGCATGTGACAATAATGACTTTGAATCTCTGACTATATGTATGTAAGACTACTGTAAACATTTCATTAAAAAAAAGCTCTTAGTCTCTCTTAGTCTCATAGCAACTAACATTAAGTGAGCATGAAGTAGTTCCATGTCTCGCTGAAGGGGTTCTTCAGAAGGATGTACGGCTGTAATGGATTTGAAGTTTTACCTCTTGGTTTTATTTACCCCTCTCTTCTTATTAGTCTATATTAATAGTTTTTTTGCATTTTCATGTCCGGCAGTGGCTCAGTCAGTAGGGGCTTGGACTGGGAGCTGTAGTGTCGTCGGTTCAAGTCCCCGACCAGACCTAAAATATGGAGTTTGGACTACTACTTGGAGAGGTCCAACTTCACCTCCTGCCCTGCCGTGGTGCCCTTGAGCAAGGCACCGGACACCCCCCTTCCAGCCTCACTCCCATTACTTCCCGCTGTACACTAGCTGCCCACTGCTCCTAGTACTAGACTCCTGGTACTAGGATGGGTTAAAAGCAGAGGACACATGTCACTGTCTGTGCTGTGTGCTCTGCATGTGTGACCATTACAGAGGGTTTCATCCCTCCCTATTCTATTCTATTATTTATTCCAAATACATGTATATCCATACCGTTCATTTATTAAAAATAATGTTTACATATATTTATTCCCTACGTGTCCTCTTACTTCTGCCTAAAATGTTCAGACACGATTAATTGGATGCTGTTGGTGCATTAATGTGTTCATCATGTTTCCAGGAAGATATTCACTCTCAGTCAAATAAATAAATGAGGATAATTAGCAATAAAACAAGCTCTAACTCGGCTTATCATTGCACAGGCCTCAGCAAAGAAAAGGGGGGGGGTACGTAAATGAGTAACAAGAAATATCAGCCACAGGGAATTGCAATTGTTTTGAAGCTGAATTTAATGTTAGAAGAAAATAGTTTGTAGGTAGGTTAACGTGCTTTACCCAGAATTACAAAAATAAATCCAAACAGCATGTATTATGTCTTATTATACTTCAGCAAGTATAGGCTGATGTGTTTGGGGTGAGATAGGAGTAAAGAAAGAAAACCATACGGACGGTGTTGTATATTGAGATTAAAGAGGTCATGAGGGAGAAAAAAGGGGGGGGGGGTTATTGTCTGTTTGTGGGGATGCGCTGAAAAAAGGGGGGTGTGTTGAAGGAGATGGAAGTGGTCAGGGGAATAAGGGAGGAAGGAGGCATGAAAAGTCCTTGGAGAGATAAGAATGGAGCATCGGAGGGATACATCCTCACATGACTGCTTCACTGGAGACGCGGTGTAACGTAGTGGCCCAAGAAGATGTGCGTGTAGCCAAACAGGAAGAGATGGAGAGAACATGTCAGTGTTCAAAAATGTGTGTGTGTGTGTGTGTATACATGGGTGTGTGTAAAGCCAAGACTTAATATATACAGGGGAAGGTATGGGTGTTGAGGTGCGAAAGGGAAGTGATGAGGATGAATGTGAGTGTGTGCACGCATGACAATGGGCAGTGGTGCAGAGTAAAAATCAGAAGGAGGAGTATTCTCTTCTGCACACAACAGGGCTAGAGGCGGGGTGGGTCTTTGGGGGGGGGGTGACACTCGAGAGGTCAAAAGCGTGGTAGGGGTGAGCGTCAGACCATTGAAATGGGGTGCGTGGTTGGTGTGGGAGAGGACAGCTGGGTGTACAGTAGACAAACCAAGCTTATTGTGGAGTAAGATAATAAAGGGGCAGGGAGAAAGTGGGAGGATGAGTGTGTGGGGGGGAGGGGGGCGAAAGAAGAGCAAGGGGGGTGAGAGGGGTGTTTGAGACCGACAGGGATGAAGGAAGGGGGGGGGGAGAAGACAAATAGTGAGTCGCTGCAGCAGAACTCCTCACCCACAAAGCAACCTCATGCAGCCTCAGCCACCGAGCCAGAACCACTGCAGCTGCTGAGAGTGAGGGGTGTGTGTGTGTGTGTGTGTGTGTGTGTGTGTGTGGGGGGGGGGAGGGGGTTTAGGTTTGTGACCAAGTTAAAGTGTGTGTGTGTGTTTATTTAAACCTGTGGTGGGAACTGTGGCTTTGAAACCTCGACCATATGCGAGACTGAGGTCTGCAATCCTGCAACACACTGCAGAGTGCTTGTGTAGAAGTGGGTGAGAGAGAGAGAGGATGAGCAAGAGAGAGAGAGAGAAATAGAGATGGACAGGAAGAGAGAAAGATAGAGAGAGAGAATGAGCTGGAAAGTGAGGAAGAAAAAGAGACAAAACGATGGGGAAAAACAAAGATTGAACAAGGAAGAGATGAAGTCAAATGGAGGAACGGAAAGAGTAAAATATGGACATGGTCGAGGGAAAGAGGGAGTGAGTGAGTGAGGCAAGTCATGATAGAGACAAAGAGTGATAAGGGGTGGGGAGGGGACGCATCGGAGAGAGGCAGCAGAGCAAAGTTGGATGATGTAAAGTGAAAGAAATAGATGGAGTAGCTGTGAGCAAGGGAAAAGGATAGGAGAGTTGGATTAATGAAATAAATGCAGAGGAGGGCTCTGGAGAAAAAAGAGGAGATAGAAGAAGAAGGTACGGAGAGAAAGAGGGGAGAGATAGAAAGGGGGGCTGAGGGGGGCAGGGGAAGAGATTAATAGTTGTGTAGATGTGCTCCTGTGTTGCTACCTCAAGAGTAGTGCTGTTTTTTTCCCTCCAATCCTTTCTTCCATCCTCCTAGATTCCCTTTTAAAAGGGATTTTGAAACAGACACTGATGCGCACACACACACACACACACACACACACACGTACATACACACATGTACACAGACGCACACACACACACACACACACACACACACACACACACACACACACACACACACACACACACACACACACACACACACACACACACACACACACACACACACACACACACACACACACACACACACACACACACACAGACACACACACAATGAATATCTGCTGTGATTCATGTAAGCTGTCTCCATTCCAGTGAGCATTTGCCAGCTCACTAATAGGAGAAATTCTTTAATACTGCGCCACTGTGGATTTCAAAGCCACTTACTGTAGTTCACATGTCTCCGAACACATTCAAAGGCTTGGGCCTTCAATCTACTGGCATAAATAACCCAAAACGCAGAGCAGGTTGCTGCACCTGGAGGGGATATTGGTAACTGTGTAATGCACATGTTTGCAGTTAAACACATATGTGATTGCATGCTTTTAACTGCATGGTCATGAGAGCAAAGACACTTAATAGTCCCATCTGCAAGAGTTTCTAGAGAGGAACTTTGATCTTGGTGTTTATGAGTAATTACTTCAGCAGCATATCTGTGCCACTGAGGCTCCCAAGCCATTCAGCTCAAAACCCACTATGTACACCATCAGCATGATCAAAGCTTATACTTGAACCTATTGTCTGAGTTCGCCTCCTTGTGCGAAAAAAAAAGGGGAATGGGGATAAAATACCACAATTTATGACTTTATTATAATATCCGCAGTGATTAAGCAAGCTCACTTCTCTAATTTACCCTGCCAAGACTTTCAGTACCACCCACCACGTGCAGACAAAAAGCCTCCATCAAATTATGTTAATGCCGGTGTAAAACATTTATGGCTTATAATTCTTAGTGCTGCAAACTCTTCATTTCCATTCCTTTGACTCAGTCTTTGGGGCCTCACCTGCAGTGTGTTCCTGCGACTGAAGTTGAGCGCTGGCGTCATTAATATTTAGCTCAGGAATGCTAATGATCTCTCTGAATCATATCATCACGCCACAACCTCCAATTAACCTCTCCAGAACTCTATCGTTCTCTCACGACCCCCCCCCCCCCTCCCTCCCCACCGTTTCTCTTCTCTTCCCCTCCCCTCACACACTCTTTAGCTGACTTTCTGTGTCTCTGCCTCCTCACTCTCGATCTCTCTTTGGGACTCTCTGCCTTTGCCTCCCTCACCTCTTTTTCATCTCTAACTCTCTTTGGCACATTTTGCCTCTCAAAGAATGTATGCTGAGACAGTTTTCCCTCTCTAGTGTTCGTGTGTGTGTGTGTGTGTGTGTGTGTGTGTGTGTGTGTGTGTGTGTGTGTGTGTGTGTGTGTGTGTGTGTGTGTGTGCACCCTGGGTCTCTGCTGTCCAAAGCTGAAAGACAGCTCCTACCTTTCAAAGTTCATCTAGTTTCCCCGAGAGATCCAAGGCCCTGTCCTCCATTTGTCCTTGGTACATTTTTAATAAAGCTAATCGGAGATTGGTGGATGAACCCCGTCACCCGCCTGTCACTCTTTCACTTTTCATTCTCTCTACAATACGCTTACTTTGTGAGAGGCAGAGGGTGAGGGAGCCCTCTCAGGAGTGGATGTAGTTTCATAAAGAGTTTATTTTCCCAATCTAGAGTTATGAACCTCCTCCACAATACTGTGTCTCTACGTAGTTGAGCACAGCCATGTGTAGCCTGATTTGTGTGAACGTATTAACTCACCTATTGCATGAGTCACACCGTGAGTCATTCTGGTGTTTTGTTAGCGTGATTATTATCAGTGAAAGACAATTAAGGGATGAGCTTGACATTTAATTTGTTTTTTGTTTTTCCCCTCTTTCCCGGTGTTTGTTTTTTTACTTGACTCTGAGCAAAAAGCCTTACCGTCTACCTTCACTGAATCGGCACTTAATTTAACTCATTTACAGAAGTGTTCTGGGAAAGCAAGAGCTGATGACGTGATCGTCGCCTTTATTCCGTTTTTTTATCTGCACAATACATTTTTAATCTTTGTCTTGCCATTGCCTTTAAATGTAAATAGACAAGATAGCAGCGAGTCCCAAGGGTACTTACTGCTACTTTAATTTGAGTTCACAATCGATCATTTTAAACTAGAGTTTTGGTGCAAAAATGCTATGACCAAGAAAAAAGTACAAACAACACCCAAATTGGGAAACCAAGTCAGAGATAAAAGGTTGCTAGTATAAAGATAGCTTGCATTCAATATGTAATCAAAAAATGAAGAGCAGTTATATCTTTGTATTGTTCAGTGTCTTTTACTAAAGAAGCTGTATGCACACATGATTATTTATCATTTCTAAAGGACAAGAAAAACATTTTAAACTGACTTAAATCAACTGACTATGATGATGAAGATACAGCGAAGGGATAGATTGTATAGTACTCTAACACATCTCAAATAAAAACTCACCCGTTGGTGCCAGTTATTTATAAATGAAACCAGATTATCTACACACAGAAACGGTAAAACATGGTTATACAAAAGCCTGCCTTATGAGTTTTAATGAGGGTATCATTGAAAACGGTGAGTATATATTAAATACATTCAGGACATGGGTCATTTTGACTACTCTTTAGCCCCGAATAAATGTTCTCTATTCTTTCAACAGGCAACACTAACCATTTTACAAGTCTAGTTTTTAAACCAGACTTGCTTTACACTAACCCAGTCGTGCAAATGTATTGCAGTACATGCTTTGGCCCTTTTTTGCATCTCTTCTCTTCATCTTTACCCCTCCTTATTGTAGCAGTGATTGTGATGAATTGAGTCATCTTAAGTGTTTCCTCTCTTTGTGCATCCCGGGAGGATTTCAGTCCCCCTCTATTATCCCTTGTCTCTCCCCCCTCCTCAACTGATTCTCCTCATCTTCCCATCTTTTACCTTTTTGCAGTTGTTCTCTCCACCTCTAAATAAAGCCCTGTTTCAGGCTTTTCTTTCTCCTTCCTTCTCTACATCTTTGCCTTTTATGCCTTTCCTTTATTTTGAAACATTACTCAAATCACAACCAGGCTCTCAGACCCCTACACCACCTCTACCCTGCAGTAAATAGATAATTTGCAGAATGGAGAGTGAACGGGTATTAATAGCAAGCTATGAATCGTAGTGCATATCAAATGGAAGTCTGTGATGCTGTTCATATGGTACAGTATGTGCTCAAGGGCACAAAGAGCTGCACACACACTCACCTGATACATGCACACACACACAGAGCAAACACATCTACTTCTACTATACTGCAGTCCTTTGCCAAGGTCACAACCTCCAGTTGTTCTGCATCATAACAACAGTGTTGGCAACACTTGTGTCATCAACGGGGAGAAACCCAGTGCAGGGTTATAATCAACTGCTGAAAAATGCTGCAGTGTGCCATCAATGAAATGATGTCACTGGCAATGATGCGTGAAGATTGAGTGATACATAAGACTCTAAAAAGTAGATGTGTCTCTTGATGGCACTTTTGACTTTTAGGGAGTAATAATCGGGGTCAACGCACTAGTCAGGACTACATGTGAGTTAGTCACAAGACCCGCAAGAAAGGAGAGCAAGTTAAATTGTCATATTATTTTCATTTAAATCATATGACAAATATGTCCTGAACACATTGCATGTCCTGAGGAGTTTATAACTTCCTATCAAAGCATTCCCATCAAGCTGTCTAAAGACATAAATGCTACAGCCTTGTGTTTGAAATGTTTTGGAAATCTAGCAGTTGCCAACACATCAGACTTTTGACATGTATGGAAAATAAATAAATAAAACACATTCTCTGGGTCCTCAGTAAGAAATAGTTAGTTACATCCCCAGCCCCTTTGTTACATGTTTGTCACACTCTTGCCTGGTGGGGTTCCGCCCTAATAGAGGAGAGAACTTCCGTGTGAAATGCATCTGCAGAACAGCACTTGGCAGTAGATGCCTTTGATTTGCCAATCAAGATGGTGACTTTTGAACGACCGCCACTGTATGGCAGAGACAGCCAGCCACAGGGCTGTCAGTGTTCAAAGCCAAGGGCCCTCTCTGTTAAACAGACTCAGTGTGTCGCTACTCCCACATTTTAAGAGATGGCATCAAGGAGCACTTGCTGCTGGATTGTACATGTGTGCAGGGACAACATTTATCATACACACTGAGCAGCATACACATTAATGTAGATGAGACATAGGGATAGTTACAAACACATACAATGTGTTCCGTGAATGCACACAAACTAGTACAATTCAGCTTCTGGGCTGGATGTGTTGGCAGATGACACTGTTTAACACTGTCTCATCTGCTGTCTGCCTTGCCAGCACTGCTGTGGGACACTGCCAGATGCAGGGAGAGAAAGAGCAGAAGAGTGAGAGAAAAGAGAGAGACAAAGAGAGAAGGAGAGAGAGAGAAGTGAAACATGGGGAAATTGTACCTGGTGGCACCTAAGCAGGAAAGTGAGCAGGGAAGAGAAAAGAAAAACAAAGTCTTGGTGTGGGAGGTGGCTGTAAAAACTGCAGTAGCTGTATACCTTGCAATGGGATCACCAGCTGCAACAACAAATCAGGCTAGAGGCATAATGTGCGGGGGCCAATGGCCCCACCTGTACATCCGGACGCCCTTGCTCGGACCATACACATTTTCGAAATTGGTCTTCATTTCGATATTACATCTATAAAGATACTTGACTGTGGCCAGAAGTACTGATAAGATAGAAAAGTAAACAGCTGGCAATGTTCTAACAAAAACTGTTAACGGTAGTTCTGGCTACCAGAGGGTGTTTTCAAAACCACACACACACACACACACACACACACACACACACACACACACACACACACACACACACACACACACACACACACACACACACACACACACACACACACACACACACACACACACACACACACACACACACACACACACACACACACACACACACACACACACTCACACACACTCACTCACTCACTCCAAGACTGACAATGTGAAAACAATACCACCGCTCCTGCCACAGATGGTAAGGGCAGATTAGGAAGTGATATAAAGAGAGAAAAATAGATAGACATGGCTGGGGTGATGTATAATGTCAAGAGGAAGTATGACTCTCTCAGAACATGCAGCACAGCTCAAGTAAGCAGGTGTTGATGACTGTGAATCACCACTTCAAGCAATAAAGTAGATGTCATCACCGGCACTATTTTAAAGTACAGTTGTGAAAGAAAAAAAGAAAGAAAGAAAAAGGCTACAGGAGGGAACATCAGCAGGAGAGTTATAGCTCTCAAAGAGCACACGAGGTACAAAAGGCAAAGGAAAAAGGACAGACATAACCATTAAGCCATCACTGTTGTTAATCTTTGGATCATATTAACATGTTATTAACTGCCTATTATTTGCGTGGTCGTGATGAAAGTGTTAAAACAATGAACATTCACACAATAGCTCTGCCAAGCACTGTAGTTACAACGGACAGATTCACCAGCTACTCAATAACCATGGAAACGGTAAATAAAGCTGTTTATTCTAGACGTCATTTGATTTAAAAACAAACAAACTACCTGCAAGATATTTTGTGATGAATTATGAAGCGCTATTTTAGGTAATATAAATATATATAATACATACAGAATAAGAACATCAATTAATATTACTTTGGTTACTAAACAGTGTTTACTGCACTAACAAAGTAGTGCAGTAAACAGGATTCGAAAAATAAATGCCTTCAGTCTGGATTTAAATGTATCATGTTCGTGAAGTTTGTTCCAAAAGAGTTCATGTTGCTAAGTAACTAGATACTTATTAAACATGTTTTGTCTCAAATCCAGGAATAATTATACACCTAGTGTCAGCTGACCTTTAAAGTTTGAAGGGTATGTGTTGTATAATGGATTCAGAGAAGTAAACTGTGTTAACTGGTATTTTTCGTTGATTTTTGGGAAAATATCAAGCTCTACCAACAAGTCCTCCAACTCATACGACCAAATAGGTTGATTGTTCAAGCGCTTATTACGACCAAATAGGTTGATTGTTCGAGCGCTTATTACGACCAAATAGGCTGATTGTTCAAGTGCTTATTACGACCTATAATCACGTTTTAAAGTTTTCAACCTCTAGTGCTCCCGTTGACTGCAAACGCTACCGTGGGTCGTATTTTCACAAATAAACCTCTCTGGAAAATCTTAAATTGTAGGATAGTTTGGCCATTAAAATGCTTTTTGATAAAATTTCTAGCGAGAAGTGTAGATTGTACTTTTAGAATCCACGTCCAGTGGATGTGTAGGATCTGTAGTTTGATAGATATTACGAAGATGATTTGAGGTCTCGCCAGGAGAATGTGGATATACTACCTCTTTCCCCCTATTCATTTCTATTGACTGCAGCGTCCATGTAAAGTTAGCGTCAACCCTCACCGGGTGAAAACAGTATTTCCGGTCTCTAAGTTTTCATAATAAAACCATATTCCCCTCACTGTCAAATGATTTTACAGTGATATCTGCCGTACTCATCCACTAAAAAACATCAGTTTATCCTTGTTAATTACACAACATTAATTGGTTTAAATTGTGTACACTGCTTTTGTGTTTTTCCCAAAGGTTTTTCCCTTTCGATTCTGAGAGACACATTTCTTTTTTCAGAGGTTCTGATGTTCGATGTTTTGCTAAAACATCGAACTACCCATAATCCTCAGCTATCGTTGAAGCTCGGTGATTGGATGTTTTAGCCGCAATGCAAGTTGGGATATGGTGTTTATGCGATGTGAAATCCGAAACATTTTTTTTTTTAAAAGAAGAAAATAATACTTTATTCCGAGTGTGCTTGCGTTTCTCTTTGAAAGTCATCACATAACGGCATTGTAATACACGGTTCGGCTGCATTACATATTACGGGAACACTTTATATTAAGGTACACAAATTAACCATCAACTAGTTGTTAATTAACATGACAATTAGCAGTATATTGGCTTTTTATTAGTTATTATAAAACACTTATTAATGCCTTATTCTACATGACCATATTCTACAAGTAGTAAGCCATTAGGTGAGAGTTTTTCCTCAATAACCCTCTAATTAGTGCTTATTTATTGCAAGTAAGGAAGTTGTTGGACATGAGTTTTGGTCTTAATATGCTTTGCTCAATATGGGCCTAATAAGGCAGTAGTACCACAAGAATAGTTGTTCTCCCATAATAACACTTAACAAATATGATCTCTTCTTATGTAACAAGACATGAAACTATAAGTGTTAAACATGATCTTAACATATATTTTAAGATGTATTTTGGAATTATTATTTGAATTACTTTCTGCTGACACTAGGTGGGGCTCTGCCCCTAATGACCAGTCGCCACTGCCGGTTTGTAAGAGTTCAATTATAAAGAAATGAGAAGCAGTTGAACGTAGGAGCGGGTTGCAGCTATCATCATACCTGGTAACTATTCAGCGGACTTGTTGGTTTGGCCGCCTTCCAGAGTTGGTTTGATTTGTGTTTGGTAAAAGTCCATTGCCTCTTCTGCCTTGGCAATGGCGTGGGTAACCTTGTCAAACGTCATCAGGAATTTAGCTGGGTAGACCAGTCCATACTTCATATTAGCAGAGCGCAGGAGGCTTCTTACGGTGTTAAATTCAGCCAGTTTTTCCCGTAGTTTGGCACTCAGGTCCGGGTATATGTTAATCCTCTGGTCACGGTACTGGAGTTTCCCTCCCCTCTCACTGACGAGGCGTTGAATAGTCCTCTTAGTTTAGAAACTGTTAAGCCGTGGTGATATACCGGTTGCCTTTACCCGGCCCGTTGCGGTATGCATAGCTCACTGTGGGCAGCGGCCCAAGAATGTTTTGGCCAAACAAATCTGCGAGGAGCTCGGTTACGTATGCAGTCGGTGACCCCTTGTTCCAGTCCCTCTTTCAGTCCGTAAATTCTTATATGGAATCTCCGGTTTTGAGCTTCGAAAACCTACATGTTCTGCATACATTTTTCATTTGAACTTTGTAACAGTTTGTAGTCATTCTGCAATTGAGTCAGGCGACTGTCTGTTTCGTAAGCGGATTCCTCCAAGTCTTGGATTTTACAGGCGCTGTTCGCCGCTGTCACTTGGAGCTTGGATAGGTAGTCCTGCATTGGTTTTTAATGTATCCTCCAATGCAGTAGAGATCTCAGACAACTCATTTCTTTGATAGGCTTTTTTAAATAGTTCTTGCTATTTTATTCAAGTATTCACTATGAGAGCATTTTAAAGTAATTGTCAATTTCACATTTTCTGATTATATTTGAACTCATGTACAGTATAGCAATGTACCAAATTGTACGTAGTTGCAGTGCTGTGTTCTTCATTTGTTCTAGTTTAGCTTAAAACATTGTAGGAGTTGCTATAGCAATTTGCACTACTCTTGTAGATAGTGATATAGAAAGAGATAGTAAGCAGGTAGATCATCAGTCAGAAAGTTAGAAAAAGGAATAATAGAATAAATTATATTTGCTTTGCAAAGTGTTCTGTCTGGTGTTAGCGCTGCACGGCGAGGTGTGGAGCTCTGAGGTCAGATTGTGCCCTCTATGATTGGCAGCTGCACACAAAGAAGCACTGCTGAGGTCCACAATGACAGTAATGATGGGATGATGCTGAGCAACACCTACCCTCTTATTAAAACCTACACATTGTCTTTGTCATGGGCTTAAGGTGACACACATCTAGTTATGCACACATACACACCAATGAGCACACATGTGTGGGCGAATTGCATCCTGCAGACTAATTATGCTTGTCTAACATCTGTGAAATAAAACTCATGTAAGGAATGAGGGTGGAAAAGGTTAATAAGCACCCTTATTAATTTTGGATGAAATACGCTGTAATGAAATCACAGAGCTGTGCTCAATAAACTGTTGCACTTCAGAAAGAGTACGCCATCGCCTTCTGATTCCCCCCTGCAGCTGGTGGAGGGCATTTATTAAGTTTATTCATTTATTTTAATATTTCCCTCTGTCATGTGACCTGAAAGCTGTTGGGCACTGGTTGGTGAAGTTGCTTCATTCTTGTTGAGTGAACTTGAGGGACTTATTGCCATGGTGACTCATGTTGCATGGGAAGAAAGGAAATGTTATACGTATGTGTTTGTGCCTCTTTTTTCCTCCCTTGGGATGACTGAGTTTGATTATGAAAAGTTGATTATTTTGAGTCACACATTGTTGAAAATGCCAATGAGACAGTTTAGTTTCGGTGTTGCCTAATAAATATTTACACAACATCATTAACGACTCATCTTGTCAACAGACTGAATCAGACCCAAATGTTAATGTCTTATGATTGGACATTCAACCTTGATTTGTCAATGAAGGTAACATGTGAGAAGGGCATAGATTAAATGATACAGACCTGTTATCACAGCACTGCTGTGGCTGTTTGTTTCTATCATAAGTGAAGTATGGCCTTGTCTCAAACCAGAGACATCATGGAAATATATTCTGGATGCGTTAAGGATTATAATTTCTTTGTATAGTCAATCCTTATTAGTAAATGGTTAACAAAGTTGCAGACTGATAAGGGGAAATCAGTGAGAACCTTAGATGGATGAAGTTACAGCCGGTAAATGAGCAATGCACCAGACGACGGCAGGACAACCAACAGTTTACCCTTTCCTAATTTATGAACATAATGTCTCATTCAGCTCACCTACTCTGCTGTTTGCTCTCACCATTGTGTCGGTTCTGCTTGGTTTTTCAATAACAGATCAACTTATGAACACAGAAAAAAGAAGAAGAGCTCAAGTTTTAAGTTTGACCATTTGTCTGAGAAAAATATACATTTCAGGTTAAAAAAGAATGTTACATATCAATTGATTTCAATGAATCCTTAAATGATGTTTTACAGAGTATAAGCTGGGGGACAGGTTACTGTACTGCACAACGTGTAATATACACACTGCAGGTACAGCATGCTCAGATTTAATAATTATTCTTCTCCTTGGATACGTCACAGGTATTTGACTGTAATTGACCTTCTGTGCTTTTGTCAGATTTGTTCAATACAGATTCCAAGTTAATACAGGAAGCTTATTTAGCACAGTAATACTGGTTTTGTGTCCCTTCAGGATTATTTCAGGGTATTTGTAGTTTTTGTATCTCATAAGAGGCAAATTAAAGTTAATTTTCTATACTGTGGTCGTTTCCTGTAGGTCGAATTAGCCATTAATCTGACAGACTGTACAAAGGCTTATTCATACTTTCCGCGTCTGCACGTGTGTGTTCAGTCCAAAATGTGTGACCCTGCTGATTGTACACTTGGCAAGTGTGCCAGTAGCCTGTGACTGTGTTTTGTTTAACGTTACAGTCCATTGGGTGACTAATGCACCTATAGCTAGTTTGCCAAGAAGAAATAGAAAATAATATCAAACTGAAGGATTGGTTTGAAAGGGGGTTGTGCGAGGGGTCCTGCATTACTGTGATTTCCAACATTACTAAATCATCTTTGAAGGAATACACGGACAGCCATACGGCATTAAACTCCTTGCAAACAACTAAATACAGAGTGTGTAATGGTAAATGCGTTGAACACCAGACCATCATGGACCCTCATGCGCAATACAAATTGTATATACTGTACACCTTAGTGTGTTCCCTTTCTTGTTTGGCTTGTATAAAAGACACTGAGCAGCATCATTTGGCCCCTGTGTCATTACACTTTTGGTCAGAATTACAACTTTGGAAATCCACCTAATAAAAGATTTGGGGTGTGGTGTTTTTATATTTGGGTACATAGTTCAAGCCCCAATATGAAACCTCTTCTAAGTTTATTGAGCTGTCTTTAACGGTAATTGAAAATGCATGGTTTGATTTAGTTTCACAGGGGTGGTTTGAGCAGGTACCATTGGTTCACATCTCCCCCTATAAAAGAAGAACAACTTTAGCCAATGACTCCTTTGCTTCTTTTGCATTGGCTGGTTGATTTTTTATATTCAAAATAATAGATGGATATTTGTCCTTGGGAAATATAAGAAATGGAGTCAATTGTAAAAGAGCCCTATCAACAACACACCTATATCTCTAGCTGAGAGGACATTTTAATGTTCACAGCCTACGGCATCATCTAACCGCCAAGACCTGTTGGAACAAATGCCACAGAAGATGGAGTGACCACCTGGGGAGGAGACGGAGGAGCCAAGAGGTGAGCTCATCCACCAAGGACCTAAAGCTATTCCACTACCCAGCTTGCTTCTGGCTGATGAAGATTGTAGGAAAAATAAAATAGATAAAATAAAACTCAGGCAAACCCACCAACATCAGTGAGAGTTGTGCTCATATCTTTCCAGAGACTTACTCCATTGTGGCATCCCTGATCAAGCTGTTGCATTTGTCAGGCGACCGCAGGACTTAGAGATATGAGGAGGCGGACTGTGTTTACATTAATGATATATAGGGTTAGGGTTTCATATATTTATGGATTTCTTGTATTTTCTTGAAAATGTGCACCTAATCTTTGCTTATAGAGGTGAATGTTCTTATCTGTGTGAGTAAGATAGCAGCAATTAAAGATGCTATCAATATAAGTTGACAAATTCCCTAGTGTTTGTGTTGCTGCTTTTTACATTTCTACTGATGCAAATAGAAAAATTGCATTACAGGAATGCTGTTTATGTTTCGTCCATGTTGTTTTTGTGTAGCATAAATGTGCTAGTCTACAATAGCATTTCACTCTCCAGTTCAATTGATTGCATTTCCAATCAACACTGATTGGACATCAAAATAAAAGGTGTCAAATGTCTCTTCTAAAAAGGAAGGTGCTTCAAAATATTCTCTTTGTGATCAATTGTTATGGAAATTACTCAAAGATCCCCAATTTAAAACAAACAAACAATGAAAGCCATCCGTCTCCTGAATAACCTCAAGTTTTGGTTTGTAGTTTGTGATGGTGAAATGTCAAAACGCTCCAAAATCCTAGGTCCCAACAGCTTTTAACACACTACTGCATCAAGAACACCAACAATGATCAATGGTTTTGTTTATGACATGAAAATGGAATGTAATGTTATATTTAATCTAACTGACTATATCTGCCAGCTTTTGTCTGCAGCAATATGTTTTGAAGGATTAGAAATGCCTGCTGACCATGATTAATTGCAGGGCAAATGAGCGATTGTCTTATATTGAATGCAGTGTCCTCTGCTACCCCGTAATGCAGCGTGGCAATATATACAATGTTTACATTTATTGTAGATGCTTGTGCTATACATCAAACCTCATAGATGGCTATATGGCTTACCATTTCATATAACTGCTGCCCTACAACCCTGTATGTGACTCTTGGTCTCATAAGTTCAGTTCAAGAGAATAATACCCCTTTTATTATCTCAGCACTGAAACATGCACATTGCACTGCTGCCCTACATCACTGTGTATGGTCTCATAAGTTCAGTTCCAAAGGATCATTTCCCATCTTTTTGTTAAAACATGCACATTGCCTTGTTGATTAATTACAGGTGTAAATTAAATATATTTGTGTGTTTTCTTAAAGAGTAGAGGCAGAGCATAATGGATTTGTGAGAACCCTTGTTGACTACATTAATTCCCAAACTTTCTACCTCAGCTAAAATGTCTTTTTTTATGCGTCTGTTAATTATCTTGTTGTCTCTTTTTCTCCCCGCTTATTTATGTGGGTGTGTGGGTGCAGGCAATGTAGGAAAGATATCAGTGCTTGTTTTGTTTCAAAGGAAGTTGCAGGGGAAATAATAGCATTCATTTTGGTGTTGTTTGAGAAATAACTTCTGTAGACTTGAAAATTGCTTGTGCCTGGTGATCCATCACATTAAACAGGATGCCTTAATTTAGTTTGTTATAGTTGCTGTGTTATTGCTGTTTCATCGAGAGTTGAGTTTTTCACACCTACGCTGTGCCTGCTGTCAATCACCTGCCGGCCATTGAAAGAAAATAATCACTCAAAAATATCAACGTTCAATGTTGGTGTCAAATATGTGTGTAATTTGGGGCATTTGGGTTAAAGTTCACATGTTTTGAAAGGCTTACCTCTTTTTTTTCATATGCATGCATGAATTAAACAGAAAAAACAACAACAAATACATATATAAACATTTAAGCTATTGTATGATGGACATATTCACGCCAAAACACAAAACAAACCACTTGACCTAAACTCATTGTATAGTGCCATAAAGGTTTTCCTGCTCAAAAAAAATACTTGCCAGGTATTGTCACCCACCATAAGAGTTAACATACAGTATACATGCGCCACTGTATGCTATCATTTTTCCATGGTTGAAATCTCACAAAAATATGTTTATTTTGTGTCCAACCTCAAGGTATGATTATACATTTTCATAAGAATAACAATGCAAGCAAACACACATAGGCACAGAGTTGTTTATGTGGGCGAATGGTAATTTGAAACAAAATAAATAATCTGTTTAAGTATTTGGGTGAATGATTGTGTCAAACACACTCTCATAGTCATACACAGACACACACACACACACGCACACGCACACACACGCACGCACGCACGCAAACACACACACACACTGATTTTCTACCTCCCACTGCAATTTCCCTAAACATCCTGAATTCTATCCCTGACAATACTTTCCCTCCATCGACACAAAAGGTTGATGACACCGCGGCTGACTCAGCCAGACAGTAGAAATCTTCATTGTGCTAATTAGATCCTTCGCTGTCTGTTAAAGACTTTTGTCCCTCCCACATCTCCATGCCCATCTAATCTAGCCTTATCTGCAGGCTCCATCTCAAGGTGATTGCTGAGATAGTTTCTGCCGTAGAGTTAAAAGGAACACTGTTGTCTGAGTGAGCAGAAATAGTATCTAATTTCCCCTCAGTCAAACATGTCCATAGTCAGCTTCACGTAAGTGTGTGTTTGTATGTGTTTGTACGGCGTGTGTGTTAATGTGTGTGTGTGAATGGATCTAGGTCTCTTGTGTGTTTGTGTATAATCGCTATCGCCCGTGGGGAAAATTCTCTGAATGGTACAAAATGTCATTTTGACACTGCAGGCAATAATTCAGCAAACAAAACCAGACACACATGGATCCACACAAAAAAAAGGTTAAATAAAAACACAGCTGGCTTATTCAAATCCCAGACAATTGGTTTTGTTGCAGGATAAACATTTTTTTCAGGTCGTTTTAAAAGTGTTTATGTACTTTTCTGTCAGCATTCAGTTTGTTACATTTGGAGTCCCTCAAGGGACTTAAATTCCTGCGTTCAGCTCAAGCAAACATTTCTGTGAAAAGGCTTTAGATGACTATGATGCTATGGTTTGACTGTATTGACAGTGCAGTGAGCATATCTTTTAGACAGCTGAACAGACAAGCTCAAAAGTGGAGGGCATAGAATGCTAGTTTCTAGGTGAAGGGAAAGAGACCTGCAGCTTTACTTTTGTACAGTTTAGCAGGAATAAGATATCAAATCTGCCTGCTGCTGCATCAACCCCACTGAAATTCCAACAAGTTAAAAATCATAACTTCACCCAAATGAAGTTGTGCAAAGCGGGTGGTGATCTGAATCTGAGCCTGACAAAAGCAACATATTGATTTCCTTGTTGGATATTGGTGAAAAACAATGTAAACTAAAAAAGAGCAGTTGGTATAGTCTGTATGAGTTTCTACATTTCTCAAACACAATTGTGAAGATTTATAGGCTAATTTGTGGAAGGAGTCATTATATGACTGTCTTAAATACATAAAAATCAACAAAAATACCAACAGGAGATATAATATTGATAATGGGTATAGTCATTGTTAAAAATCTGATCTTTATCAAACAAATTAAGCCCTGCACGTTGATTCAATCATATGTTGCTATGCCCACCTCTGTGTAGGATGCACTAAAGGCCAGGGAAGCTATACTGTATGACCAAGAAATCAAGTCAGCTAAATAACACAGACAATGACAATGTTAATATACTCATTTATGGCGGGTACATTTGTATCTGTGTTCAACCACTTAGTTTAGCTTCTGAGCATCCGTGTTGCTCACAAGCAGTAAAACCAAAGTACAGATGATGCAGTCAGCCATTATTCATCTGCCTAAAACCAAACCAAGATGTCCATTATGGTTAATGTGTTTGAATTTGATGTTGTAGTTGTGGTTGCATCTGTGGGCAAAGATACACAGAACAATTCAGCCAAATCTCTGGCTGTGAAGCTGGCATTACCCACATTACCAATCTGTGTTTATGATGCCCCCGCCCTATGTGCACTGAACACAGGACATTGCATTAACATGGTGGCATCTGTCTGTGTAAACACATGAGCACATTAGTTCTGGAGCATAACATGGTATTTACTTCCCCAGTGGCTGCATCTTCACATCATATTTTAAAGCACCTAGCATAAATGTGCATGTCAGGTTAATTGAATTATCAAAGCTACTAGGGTTCATTTTAAGGTTGCATGGGAAGACTATACTGTCGATGGTGTTAACAGAGTCATTTGTAATGATTAATGCTTTAACTTGTTTAATCAAAGGCCTCATCAGTATGACATCCAAAATACACTCTGCCCTAGAGATGATTAAAGAAAATTAAACCCCTCCATTGGCTCTTAGACTTTTATATATCAGCCCCCGCTGGTCAAAGTAACAATAGATAAACATGGTCCACTCTTTTATACACTTAATTTCTACCAGCCTTTTATTATTTCAAAACCTGCAGTAAAACTATTTTTTTTAGATGTGTGTTATGATACTATGAAGAATGCATTCCCATGCAATGGGTATAGTTTCTTCCAGCTGCTTCCATGGGAAAAAGGCTACAACATAAAGACTGTACTTTTTGATCTACAACACTATGTTGTGTCTCGTCAAATGTGTTAGTTATGTTTATGTATTTTGTCTGTCATTTCCTATTTTATTTTGTACTGACCTCTTGTCTTTCATTTCAGGCCCAGTTTCTTCCTCCCCTTGTGTGTTTTCCCACCATCATCAGTGGCCCTTTCTCATTTCTCTAACTCCCCTCCTCGACTCCCCTCCTCGACTCCTATCCTCGAGACTTAGTCCCGCCCACAGGAGATGCGAGCGGAGGAGCCGAGGAGGGGAACCGAGGAGAGAGGAGGGGAAGCAGCAGGCGGTTAGAGAAATGAGAACTCCTCTCCTCTGAGCGGTCATTTTAAAGAGACGTCCATTAATGATGACAGGAGGCACAGCAGCCCTCTGTCTGATGGATAGATGTGTTCATGACGACTTATATATTTACTTTAAATTAATTCACAGTGCGGTATAATGAGACAATAACAGGCTACAGATGCGGACACACACACGCACACACACACACATATATATATGTATATATTTATATAAATATATACAATTTTAGAATCAAACAGAGCACTCTCATAATAACGTAACACAATCAGAGACTGGATATATCCCCCCCCCCCCCCCCTCTCTGGTCGCCACAATGAGGAAAATAAATGACGGGCCAAAAGTTTTATTTACAAGTATTAAAAGTAAGCAGAGGACACCAAACCAACTGAGACCTGTCTGTCTGCCGCATCTACGCACACACTGTACCACACACACCTACACACTGTACCACACACACGCACCTACAGCTGACAGCCTAACAGCCGTTGTGTATTTTATTATGTGAAGCACTAACTGGTCTTAGAAAAATATTGACTCTTTGTTTGTAGATATCTACTAAACTAAAGAAAATAAAGAGAGTATTGCATTTCCGGGTCACTACCGGAGGACCGAGGAGTCGAGGAGGGGGATTTGATGAAATGAGAAAGGGCCAGTGTCTGCCCCGCCCCTGATTGTTTCCACCTGTTCCCACTCACCTCATAGTAGTCCTGTCTCTCCCCTGTCCTGTGTCAGTTCTTCTTGTTTGTTTCCCCGAATGGTCGTGCCAAGCCTCAGCTAAGAAAAGATTGCTTTCACTCATGTCAAGTTTTGTTGTTTTGTTCATTTTGTAGCCTTGAGTTTCTTTCTTATGTTCTCTTTTTGTTATGCATAGTTGTTCCTCCTTGTGAGCCCGAGAGCCCCCTGTACAGGGGGCTGCGGGGTGTTTTTTCACAAAACTGTGTCTCAGGGCATCTTAATATTTAAAAACCTATTAATGTGTCATACTTACTTAAGGGTAAGAAACTCAGCTAACTGAAGATACAAACCATTTTTACCGAAACAAAGCACAAGTCTCACAAGAAGCGTCGAAATGAGCCCTTAGCACAGAACTCAAGGTAAAAATACCCTTAGAATTTATCGTAACTGCACATACAAGATATCAGATTAAAGCTGAGGTTCCACAGATTATTTAGCTTTATTGTATCATCACTGATCGATCAGAACTCGCGACAGGGGAAGCAAACACAGACATCAAAACACGTAGCATTCACGGGAGATCGTCTCACCTTAGCTGTTATTCTGATCAAAAGTCGTGTTCAATAGAGAGGCGAAGTCCCGCCCATCTACTTCCGACCCATGGGACCTTATTTCGGAAAAATTATGTATTGAAGTCAATGGAGAGAGAAAGATTATCTTTCGATTCCGTTTGAATTGTGCCACAAATTACACATATGATGTTTGTCAATCTTAAAATATAATTTCCATGTCAAAAAATCACAGTTTGTCGTAAAAACTGTTGAAATATAAGACTATGAAAAATACGCAACTAGAAAGACTACAAATCCCAGAATCCCGTCCCGCATGCTGGCTCTTACGGAACCGACTAACTCCCCTTGTGTGTATGTACAGCTCTCAACATGCCCAGACTTGTAGTGATTTTCACCTCTTTTAATACTTTTCGCCTCATTCTGAAAGAAAGAAGTGAAATGTGCTAATGTGACGGCCGTCTTGGTGTGTGGTGCGAGACGGGAGATGTAGTTCATTGAGCGTTTTCACACAAAAAAACTACTTATACTAAAGAAGTAGTAAAACTACTACTTCACATTTTTACGACACATTTACATTTTTTTGACTTCCAAAATGATCTTTTAAATTGACAAACATCATATGTGTAATTTGTGGCACAATTCAAACGGGGTCGAAAGATAATCTTTCTCTCACCATTGACTTCAATATATACTTTTTCCGAAATAAGGTCCCATGGAGGTCCCCGGAAAGGGAGGGACTTCGCCTCTCTATGGCATTAAAACGATAAAAACGTTGCTGAAGGTTAATCCAATGTGTTTGTGTCACTTTGAAATGATTACTGATAATCCATCATTCAATTTTTATGTCAAAAACGGAGATTTCACATTAGCTGCTAATGATAGCCGCAGCTTCCGGTTCCGGGGCATTCTGGCATCACTCATTCACCAATGGGCAATGTTTAGATGGATTTTAGGGACTTCACGTCGATTCTATTGGCTCTAACGGTTAAAAAGAGATGTCAATCATCAAAATCGACGAAGGAGGGCCAGAGATATGGAAAATGCACCCAAATGACCCCAGAAGTGGGTTGTTTTTTTCTAAATCTGTCTAAAAAGGTCAAATTACACTTGTTTTGCATCAATCTTGATACAGGGTACTTTTTATATGTTATAGTTTGGATTCCTAAAGCTTTTAGTCAACTATCCCATCATACAAGGGTGGTTTTCACTATACTGTAAGTCTCTTTTTTTTTTGGACGGACACTATCATTTACATTTTTTTACTATGTTCAATCTGAATTTACTTTAAAATTAAAAAAATCTATATTGATTCTGACTTTTCTAAATCCAACTCACAGGTTTATCATTGCTTTGAGAAAAAAGATTATTAATTTACCCCTTTTAGAAGTGAAGTTAGGGTCATTTGTTCTGGGAAAGTCATTTTCGAGTCTGAGACCGGAAAAACAGGCTCAGGGTTTAACAGGTTAAAAGGAATTTCCTGATCTTTGAAATTAAAGATACTTTTTTTACATTTAAGACTTTGTCTCTGGGTTGTGCATTTGGGTCCATCAGGTTGTGTCGGGGTCCTGACAGACTACCCCTTTTTATCTTACTGCGATACCTTCAAATCCTGCAGTCTGAGATTTCTTTAATGCTTCCGCTGTCTTATACTCCTCATTATAAATCTGCCATAGATTTAAGACATTTAGAATGCAAAGGTATAAAATGTGAGAAATAATGCACTGTCAGAGACCTGTCTTTTTACAAAGTAGTTAAAAATAAAGTGCACTGCAGTTTTATGAATTGACTCAAGGCTAGGGTGAGGTTCATTGTCGTTGGTTGATATTATAAAACATAAAGTCAATAGTAATGAAAAGGTAAGTGTTGAAATGTGTAGTTTGAAGTGTGCAGCACAGGACAAAAGGCCAGTCTGAATTGTTTGTTGGAGTGGGCACACACACAAACACACTCATGCTTACACCTTTGATAGAGATATTAACAAAACATCTGACTATTTCACTGGAGCTCTGAACACCCGCAGGGAGCAGTGTCTGCTGGGAAAGAGATGGATCTAACGTGAATTTATCACACAGATTTAAAAACATTAATATCAAAGGTATAGTTGTGAGTCTTAAGTATCAGTATCAGACACACACACAAACATATGCACACCGTACGTCAACACATTTTATTCAAGGCTTTTTTTCTCCTCTTTTCGACTTTACTCTGATCTAGCTTTCTCCCATGACAATTTGCTTGTGGAGTAAGAAAATTCAAAGACTAAGGTTGTGTGGGAATCTACAAATATTAGTGTTCCTTTACAATGAATACCACAAAACGAATAACAACGTCATAACTTGTCTTTATCTTCTAGTTTTGTGAGTTACATTAACAGAAAGTGGGCATTTTGTGAACTTCTATTATGGACAAGACTGAACTCATGATGATAAATGATGACAGTGATAACCTGACAATTTAAACTCATAACATCAGTAGTGCTTTTTCATTTATTTATGTTTTAAGTGCAAAGCAGTCTGTTAA
This sequence comes from Notothenia rossii, assembly GCF_949606895.1. Taxonomy (NCBI): domain Eukaryota; kingdom Metazoa; phylum Chordata; class Actinopteri; order Perciformes; family Nototheniidae; genus Notothenia; species Notothenia rossii. Next base: position 21,850,740 of record NC_136912.1, on the reverse strand, counting down.
ACAGCAACTTTATTATTTGTATACCTTTTTCAATATTTGTGTCCTCTCAGCAAAGAACCCAATTTAACTTTTTCAGAAGAGTCAGAAACTCTCCCTTTATTTAGATCAAGATAGTAGCCTGATTATTTTTGCATAATCTAAATCAACTACTTTAATTGTTTGTTAAACCAATGAATATGTTTTTTTTGTTTGTTTTTTAAAATACAATGTACTACTAACCTCCTTCCACAACTAGCCTACTTGAAATTCCAAAAAGTGATAGATATTTTAGCGATTTTAGTAGTACATCCGAAACAAATCATCACTCCTCAGCCAGGCACAGGTAATGAAATATTCAAGTTTCAGAAGGCAAGTGTTGTTGACCTCCCACTCCCTGTGGGGTTTGGTATTAAAGCTGAATACCAACACACAGAGAGTTTATCTCTATGTAGCCTGCTCCCCCATGCACTCCACAAACATCCTTTCCCCCCTCACTTTTAAGAAATAGAAGCAGTGTTACATTTAGTTTCTCTGTTGAGGTTTATGCTTCTGATGGTGTTATTTACATAAGGTAGCATCAGTTAGCAACAAGAGTATATTCTTCGTAGTAATAATAATAATAATAATGCATTTTATTTATATAGCGCTTTTCACGACTCAAAGACGCTTAAGTCTTGTGTAGTGCCACATCAAAAGCCAGTGCACACAACAAGGTTTGTGATTCTTGAGAGCTGCAAGCAAACTAAATGTCTCGGGACGGCCTTATATCTAGGAGTCTATCCTCTGCTGGTGTGCATAGGAATAACTGCTTTACTTGCTCACAGCCCATTTACGTAAATATTTAATGGTATTACTCGTCTAATAGGAATTTCACTGCGGTTTTGTTTCACAAAACAGATAAGAAAAACCAATCCACCGATAAATTTGAGAAATATTTAAACGTAAAAGCAATGGAAGTCAAGCCTTTAAAATGAATTGCATTAAAAATGCTGAGCTCTGGTTTTAAACTCTAGCACATTACAGTCATTACAGTGCATGTACTAATGGTCATCATCTTGTTACGCTACATAACATTTGATAAGAGGCAAATATGTGATTTTAATGTATATGGACTAATTATCTGGTGGGCTGAGCTGAATGTATTCTTGCAGGGAGTGATGATGTCAGAGCCTGTAGACTAATATCAACTATTTGCACATTTCCAATTCAACATTTGTTCAACGTGACTTGGCTGACTCAAACTGCTTTATTTTTCTTGGCTTAAATTTGAACAAAAATGATTCTACTCCATTTTCTTTCAATCTCATTTTCTCTTCTGACTCACTCACTTACAAATACACACACAGCTTGACTTGCTGATGAAGAGACAAAACACCAATTTCCCATTATCAATACATAATGGAAAATAAATGTTGGCTTTGTGGGCTACAAAAACGTAAAAAAACAAATAAATAGAATGGGTTGGAATTGAACATGAGAGCTAGTATTTGAACAAAATCATAGCAGAAGACACAGGAAAGATACAGAAATGACATTTAATCCAGATTCCTCATCAACTCACTTAAAGACCGACTCATGGTGGGTAGCACCTGTTTGGAGGGGATCCACATATATCCTTGTTACTTTACTTCTTTCCCTCCATGACAACTCCTACAGTACCCATGTGTCCTCCGCGCCTGCCTACCATACATTACATTACATGTAATTTGTTAGACTCTTTTATCCAAAGCGACTTACATACATTCAGTACTGGGGATCCCCACAGGAGCAATTTGGGGTGAAGTGTCTTGGCCATGGACACAACGACATGCTGACTGCAGTGGGACTCGAACTTGCTATCCCCTGATTTGAAGTCCAGCACACTATCCACTGAGCCACAGCCGCCTATTGCCTACAGTCCAATTAGGCACCACATTTCTGCATTACTCAGTTGGCACAGTATTACGGAGGTCTGCTGTACTTACATTACAATCCATTTGACAACTTGATAGTCAACATTATCAAAATGACAAACTGTGGATTTAATTAATTATACTTGTGGAGATGTTTGATTATGGACATTAACACTAGATTAGTACTTTGAAAAGTACCAATATAAAGTTTAGGTCCACCCAAGTTTAACTAATTAAATTGGTTCAAAGATAGTTTGAGGTGCTCCCACAATGGGATTCTAAATCCTGAAGACGAAAATCTAGCATCTCTATCGAAAGCTATATTCCCATAGCAGTGAATAACTTGGATGCAGAGTTTAAAAATGTTGAATCTTATCCAGAGTAGCTGTGGCACTTTTAAGAGAGAGGTTATTATAACATTTTCCGAATGTAATTGTTCTGCTTTGTGAGCATCAGAAACTAAATTCACCTCACCACCAACTGTATTTGGGTTCAAGCAACAATTTCACAGACATATCTCAAGCCATTGGCCCATAAACCCAAACTATGGCATGGCCAAAGAAGAGTACGCTTGAGGTGAGTAAGAAAATATACGTGTCAATCGTACGTTGGGTTGATAATCTGCCACCAAGCCTACCTGCCTTGAACTCATTTCCTAGATTGGATGTTAAATGTTATGCCATTCATAAGAAAATAAAAAAATCCTGAATAGGGATGTTCACATTGTAGTTCTCCAAACATATCGAGTTAATTCACATGCTGGAGAGGACTGAAATCACAGCCTCACAGTGACATTCAAACAGCATCACACATACAGTATGAACCAATTCCTTAAGATATAAGCTGTTATTGAAGGTCATTTGGCAGGGCCTAATATTGAATATTAGATAGGCTATAATGTATTATAAGACATAATTATTCAAACTATATCTATTATCTACTCAAAAGCTTAATTTCTGCATGAACTTATATGTAAAAGAATATTGATTCACATAACGTATAGCCACAGAGGATAAAGCAATAAAATGAGAACTATTAAATAGGGTTTTCAGAGATGAAATTAGTTTTCATGCAATTATGAATCTCCACTAATTCCTTGACACACAGGCACTGAGCATGAAAGAGGGGGAGGTGCTGTGAATCAACACGGGGAAACACACACACACACACACACACACACACACACACACACACACACACACACACACACACACACACAAACACACACACACAAACACACATTCAGAGACACACACACACGCACATTGATTCCGACATGTAACATTCAAACACCTTTCCCGAGGCAGGATTGAGTGCCGTTGGTCTTGTTAGTACCTTGTCATCACAGGAGAATAGTTAATTAAAAGTGCATGTGATGTTCCGCCCACACTTTCTCAAACCTCTTTCTTAAGTTCATTAGCTCAATCCGACGCACCGCTCCACAAACACAGATGATTGGTTTCTCACCAACCAAGTCTCTGCACTTTTACACAGCCATGCAGCACTGTATGAACTTGATTAGATTTTGATTACGTTTTTTGAGATTGTGTACATGAGCATCTCTCCGTATGTGTATTCGTGTCTCTGTGAGCAGCACACACACACACTAGCTTGTGTGTCTGCTCGCGTAAGTGTGAAGGTCTGATTGAGGATGTCAAAGGTGGCTTCCCACGCAGCAATTAGAAGTGCTGGGAAAGTGTGTGAGTGTGTATGTCTGTAGTGCGATCGGGAATTCGCTGAAGGAGATTTTAATAGAGGTGCAGTGACAGATGGCACACATTCATTACAGCAGGATAGGTTAACACATTCAAAAACTCCTCTTTCTATCTGTGTTTCCCTCTAACTTCATACTCTCTACAGCCGTTTATTTCTCACCCTGCTCTCCATTTCTTATTGACACAAAGCCTCAACAATTAATTATTTCAGCCAAGACACAAGATCCGCAAAGGCTGAACAAGCCTGGTATCATGTTCTCATTTCTTGGATGGCAGCAAAATAATCAGATACTACCCTGTATCTGATATGGACACTCTGGTATACACATATTCCACACAAAACACTCAAGCCCCACTTCAACACAGAAATAGGTTGCAGTTCTAAATATATTCACTGCTTTGGAGAGGGATATCACTTGCAAAGAGGAAGTTGTGTAGAAGCTCGTATGCAGTCCAGAAGCATAATACCCCAATCAGGGAGTTGAAATATTAAAACTACCTTTTTGCCATGGAAACAAATTGTATGATAACTCCTGAAATATATGAGATTTGGTCGATTCCCACCAGCCAACCCGCCCCAGTGCTCCAATTTCCTTTCAGAAGAGATTGAAAAGTATCTTAGAGTCTTCCGTTTCATTTCTATGCCTGTCAAAGATCTCTACGGTGTAAAAAAGGAGAAGAGTGCTAAGAAGGGTGCGTATAGATCAAACACTTTATAATGTAGCCCAATGAAGCTGGGAACTCCAAACGCCATTACCCACAATGAC
>NC_136912.1:21836387-21841387 GCF_949606895.1 Notothenia rossii | reverse complement strand
CGCACGCATGCACGCACGCACGCACACACACACACACACACACACACACTCCAGGTCCTCCGAACATAAAACATCCTAACTGGCCTTATGCTTGCCCTAGTTAGGAGGACACGATGTTCACTGCTCCTTAACGTATGTGAAGAGGAATAACATTGGTGTCATGTCAAGAATGACATTAGCGGAGCAGTGGAGTAGAAGGAGGGCAAGAAACGCAGGGCATTGCATGTGTGTGTCTGTGTGTGTGTGTGTGTGTGTGTGTGTGTGTGTGTGTGTGTGTGTGTGTGTGTGTGTGTGTATGTGTGTGTGTGTGTGTGTGTGTCTGGTCGGGGGGGGGGTGGAGGGGGGGTAAGATTTTCATGGTTGAGTGAGTTTTCTGTGTTTCTCTCTTTCAATTGAGATGACCATGTGTGTGTGCTTGTGTTTTATTGTACAAGAGCTGTGTGTGTGTGTGTGTGTGTGTGTATGTGTGTGTGTGTGTGTGTGTGTGTGTGTGTGTGTGTGTATGTGTGTGTGTGTGTGTGTGTGTGTGTGTGTGTGTGTGTGTGTGTGTGTGTGTGTGTGTGTGTGTGTGTGTGTGTGTGTGTGTGTGTGTGTGTGTGTGTGTGTGTGTGTGTGTGTGTGTGTGTGTGTGTGTGTGTGGTAAGAATAGGGAGCCACATTGGATCTAAAGGGAGTGCACATGTGTGTAATGGATGTGGAGTGTAGTTAAGTATGGAATGGAATGGGGAGGTGGGAGTGGAAGTGTGATGTTACGTAGTGTCCCTTAATGAGGACTAGAAAAACAGGCCAGTAAATAAATGGAGTGGCATTAAAGTCTCTATTCTCTCTTTGTCTCATGATCTATCTTTAACAATAAAGACCAACAAATATTTAAAGGAAGCAATAGTCACTCTTTTTCAAAAAGAGCTGGTTTAATTAATAATGTGATGAGCAATGTCTCAGTGTACTTATATTCAATGTCATGTGCTTTTCTAAATATATTTTTTCGTTTTCTGTCTAATTTGCATTTTGTGTGTAATTTGTCTAATTATAAAGATATATTTTGTAATATCTCTTTTAATTGGCGTATTGAAAGGTAGGTGTCAAATTAAAGGGATAATCAACATATTACATTAAATTGTTCAGCTGCCAAACCAACTTTAGTGTTCCTTGCCAAGATATTCTTTAAGATTGATCAGGAGATACTTCTTTCTAAATGAACAAATATGATGGGTGAAGGTGTAGCAGAACAGAAAATCCCCCTGTGAAGTCTAGACACTGGTGGTGGGGATGGGATGAAGGGAATTTCTGAAGATCCAGCAGTGATGAAGAGTGGACTTCTGATGAGCTCGACCTGAGCACTGTGCTGTATATGATGAACTGAAGGTGAACGGGGTGAAGGAGTGCTGCGATGATTTCGCCTGACAGCTGAAAGTAGAGGTGAACAGAAAGTTTGACAGAAGCAACATGATTGGTTGGTGGAGATTGTATCAAATCTGGTTGGTTTAAGTTAATCACCCCTAACCACCCAATTAGTACAAGCATAAAGATAGTCTTCATGATTGAACTTACTCTGAGCTTTATTCAATTCTAATTGTTCTGGAGAGTCGGTTGTGTATTTTATATATCCTACACAGATGTTAGTAAGGTGTTGAATTGTGTTGACACATCTATAGCATGATTCACATCTGCATTTCTTACGTTTCTCCAAAGTATTCAGGTTTGTTGTTAAATATGTTGACTGTCTGTTGGTGTAGTTATGGGTGCAGGCTGTAGGCATTTGAGTATGCACTGTAACCACTGTATGAATGCAACCTGTTTTGAACTATCACACCAAAATGCCCTTGCGGATCTAAGCCGCCTTCCTTCAGAGTCACACTGGTCATATTGCCATTGAGGCGGCTAAGATGCTCCATAGGTCACACCTTGTCTCTTCTTGTCAGCGCATGAAGGTAACATCATGTAATGTATCCCTCCTCTCACTTTAACCCCATGGCCCGGGGTTTTGGCGCGACTTCTGACCGGTGTAAGCAGCAGTGCACGGGCCCTCCTCCCTCTTAATTGAATCATCCGAGTGCAAAAACAGGCATCAGACGGGATTCATGTCAGACTTGCCCCTGAGCAAGCAGCGAGCCATCCAGCCAGCTAGGCAAGCAGGCGTGCAGTCTCTGGTTATTCCGATAAAGACAAGCACAGTGTGTGTGGATGCATGCGAGTCCATGTGCTATGGGCAGGAGTGTGTGTGCGCATGTGTGCAAATTTGCCGTGAGGCTCCAAAGAGAGCACTCTAATTTCCGTCTCAGAGGAAAGTGTGATTGAACACAAACCCTTTTGCCAGCGGGTCGAAACAGTCACACGCTGCAACAACACAAGACAAGAAAAGAAGTCTTATTTTGTCCTCTATTTTCCCTTTAAAGTTTTCTTGTATTTTCTTTCTTTCTTTTTTTTAAATGTTCACCAAAATGCACTCCATGTCAAAGTAATATGATTACAGTTTTTCTCAATCGCTAAACCCACTTTTTAGAATCTAAATTAATTTCTTCAAAACAAGAGCATAGCCATCTAAACAGAAACACACTTGCCATAACTCTGAATATCTTTTACAAAATGCACTTACATGACCAAAACTGAAAATACTGGTCACAAAAAAGAATAAGTCGATCGAAACAGAACAAATTGTCCTCTAATGAGACAAATGTGTTTTCATAACTGAAACTCCGGTCACCATAACAACACATTCTACCATAACAATATACATTTCTTGCAAAGTGCTCTAAGGCACTCAAAACTAAAAATACCCCTTCCAAAACCAGATACCTTCTCCAAAAACAAACATTTGTCAGCTCATGAGAAGACTATTTGAACAGTCATTACTAAGTGGCACACTAAATACTGACTACAATCATCAATACACAAACCTCAAGCTATCGATATTGGAAACTGAACGGAAAACTGACAAGTTGGGAGAAACAAACTTACATATAGGAAAAACATAGTCTTACTGTAACTATGCCATTGTTTTTATTGTCTCATTTTCAGAAGAGCACCGTAACAGAAACAAAAGACGAATAGCAATACACTGGAAAAAAATAACATGGGTAAATGATGTAAATCAGCAGTAAAGCAGAGAATGAGATCTATATAACTTTACTGATCTGCTCTTTGGCGTCTGTCTGGCCACATAGCCTCATCTACGTCACAGCGTATGTCTTCCCTTGCAAGGCAGCGTGGGAAATATCTCCTTGCGTGTCGACACCACCCTTGACAGGATTCCGCAGAGATGTCCCGACAGCCAGCATTCATTGCGTCCAAAAGGGGCATTCTGTCATGAGGATGATGGTCATAAACCTTCCATCTCCAGGCAGAGAAGAACTCCTCAATGGGGTTTAGAAATGGGGAGTATGGAGGGAGGAACTCCATGGCCATGTGTGGATGAGCCTCAAACCATGCCCTCACGTCACGAGAGTGGTGGAATGCCACATTGTCCCATATGACCACGTGAACCGACCTCACTTGATCCCTCTCTTCTGGTGGCACAAGTCCGTCATACAGGACATCCAGGAAGGCAAGGACACGTTGCGTGTTATATGCTCCCATTAAAGGGATGTGAGCAAGGACGCCTTGTGTCGAGATAGCCGCACACAATGTTATGTTTCCTCCCCTTTGGCCTGGAACAAAGACTGTCGCTCTTTGCCCAATAAGGTTCCTCCCACGTCTCCTCACTTTGGAGAGGTTGAAGCCTGCTTCATCCACATATACAAAAACATGTGGTAATGCATTGCCTTCCAGCTCCATCCTTCGCTAAAGAAAATGAAACAAACAGAGGACCGTTTTACATTACTGTAAGCAGTCAGACATACTAAAAATATAGGCAAGCCATCAGTGTGATTGAGGTCCTTACCTGTACATACCGGTGCCTTAACTCCTTCACACGGTCAGAGTTGCGTTCAAAAGGAACCTTATAGATCTGTTTCATTCTGAGGTGTTGCCTCTTTAACACCCGGTCAATGGTTGCAACACTTATAGACTGAATGTTACTGAAGACATCCTGGTCTGCAATTATTCTGGCCTGAATCTCCCTTAAGCGGATTTCATTGTTGGCCACAACCATATCAACAATGGCAGACTCTTGTTCTGGAGTAAAGGCCTTTCGTCTGCCACCAGAGCGGGGTGCTCTTTCAGTTCTATCAATAAATATTTGAGAATGTTATGTACTGTAATATAAAAACAGTGATCGAAACCTACATCAAAATAGAAATGCATGAAGTGCTGTAAAAAAGGGTTACAGTAGCTTACCTATTTTCGTGCCTGAAGATCCTAATAATGGATGCCACTGTTGATCTCGGTATATTGGGCTGAACCCTTTGGCCAGCCTCACTGAGGGACATGCCATGGTTTATGACGTGGTCCACAATAGTTGCACGGGTGTTGTCCGAAACTACTGTTCGCATTGGTCCCCTTTCAACTCTTCCACCACGCATACGTACAGCCCTCCCTCTTCCTCTCTGAACATGAGGGTTCCCTCTTCCTCTCTGAACATCAGCTCTCCCTCTTCCTCTCTGAACATCAGCTCTCCCTCTTCCTCTCTGAACATCAGCTCTCCCTCTTCCTCTCTGAACATCAGCCCTCCCTCTTCCTCGCTGAACAACAGGGTTCCTTCTTCCTCTCAGAGCTCCTCTACCTACTCGATCAGCCATTTTGTTTACACAAACATCTTACTGAAGTGAGGGAGGTCTTTTATAGGATTCTCACTACTGTAATTACAATTACTATAGGAAATTCATTGATGTCAGCTGTGAGCAATTCATTTACATGGAAGTGAAGTACTCAATTCACCCCAATACAAAAAAAAACATTTCTCAATGTGCAAAAAGGAAAAGACCACAATTACTGACTGTAAAAATGTTGTATCAGCTATAGCTAATCCTCCCCATATGAACATCTCAAAGACCTATGCAAGTCATATCAACACTATTATAGCTTTACCGGCACCATTTAAAAAAATATTTTAAGTACAGTCA
>NC_136912.1:21801387-21831387 GCF_949606895.1 Notothenia rossii | reverse complement strand
AGACAACCTCCACCTATAATTTAACTGAAGCATCTATTAAGATTGCAAGTCTGTTTTTAAAGCTACAAGACATATTGTATGAAGACCTTGATACAACACAATTGTAACAAAATAATTGTAAGGCAAATAAAAGGAGTAAAGTTGTCCATAAAGACTCATAGTAGGGGACTGCACAAAAGTGAAGGTTTTTGCGAAGCTGTGTGATGAGTTTAGGTTGCTGAGAAAAGATATGTTTGGAGAAAATGTGTCCTGCAATCTCCCACTCCTAGAAAAATGTAGAGGTGTTATTCTTAAAAAGTCATTTTGATTGTTGATGCTTAATGATCCAATGATGCATCAACATTTGGAAACAATGATGTTCAAAATGTTGGATTAACGAGCATCTTTTGCCGGGATACAAGTTGAACCCAACCTTAGTTATCAAAAATGTTCATTGACTTAACAAAAACAATAGTCAAATGCTATTGACATGTGCAGAAAATGACCTTATATCTAGTTTTCACATATACAGTATATATGCATTTATTTATTTTTTCCCTAACTTCAATTTATTTTTCTTTATTTCTTTGTACTCCTTAATTTCTATACGTTTTTGACGCAATAATGCCAATGTTATATTAGGATGATTCAAGGGAGGGCTACTTCCCATAAGCTATGCTTCAGCCCTCCCGCTTCTACTAATTTTGTTTATGTTTGTGTGTATGAATTATACTTGAATTAATAGAATAAATAAAAAAACTTATCACCACAGTGCAGTTATAGGTTCTGAAAGGAGGAAAGGAGACAAAAAAAATCTATATTCTTAAGCTTATGATTAGACTTCTATCACACTCATGGTTGCCTACATTTATATATTTCAAACTGTAGCTGATTGAGTTGTGATCAAATGAATACATTAGCTTACCGAGTCGAGGGGAGGTTCAAAGGATTAGTAAATCTATCAAAGACGTTTAACCTGCTTATCATTAAAAAAATACATGTTGTGAATTTTTTTTATAACTGTATTTAACTTATTTGAATGAGTTTTCACTTAACAAAGCCCTGGAGTTATTGTTTATTATGGAGTATACAAATTGGAAATAAATATGCAGCTACCACTGGAATCAAATTGTATGACATTAAAAAATAAAATACAAGTGTAGCCTTGTCTTTATTTGGAATTTTGCAGAACTGGGTTTTAACAGAATGCAAAAAAAAAGACACCAAGCACCATTTGAATGTTGACATGAAACGACTTTTGATAGTCAACATTATAAGTGAAGCTTTGGAGTTCAAATTATTTGGTTTGCTTCTGCCCTCAGTTAAAAAAATGAAATGTAGGTTCATGCACAAAAATGATTTGTATCGGTTATGAGAAATATATTTATTTGAGATTAAGTATTCATTTGTTTATGGTAAGCTAGCCGTGTTATGCTGTTATAATACCACAGCTATGACCCAAACATATGTTTATAATGATGCTCCAGCTTTATAAAAAAACAAACATTTAATGTCATTTTAACATGTGAAACAAAAAGTCTGTTGAAGTTTTGTTGTCAAATCCACAGTCCTCTTATGTTTTGTTGGCAAATACGTCCACCACAACCCCCTACACAGACTTATCAAAGAATGTTATTTTTTTTTAATCAGACATACTCGAATGTCATAGCAGGAAAAGCAAAGGTGCAAAAAATAGGTGGCTCTCAGCTGGTTCAGGATATGCTTGTGATGCTGCTTCATTGGTTTTGAATGGTGGGTCCATGTTCGTGTATACATTAGCAATGCCATAGGCTATGTATCTTGAATGGCCTTAATTAAGCCCAAGCCTGTCAGGTTTAATAAACGCTTTGCAAGAAAGTCAATGTTGAGACTGGCAGTCGCACATAAGGGTCAGATACACACAACCATACACACACATATACATATACAAACAGAGATGACTGTCATTATAGTTGTCTTTATCATCGTCATTGAACCAAATCTAAAAATGAAATTCCTAAATGAATTCTATAAATGGCTTACTAGACAGTTTGATCATCTTCGTTTTACTCAAATGAAGCATTGCAGGTACCCCCGAGATATTGTGCTTTACAGATATGAAATACCAAATTAAAGGTTATCAAGAGCTCGGTATCCTTTGAACATTTTAAAAGGAAATGAAACGGCATTATCAATTAATTCATGATGTTCAATTACTTCTTGAAATGTGTATATTTTTTCATCTTTTTCCTGTTTTGTTTTCATGTATTTCATTATTTTTTTTATCGGATACTTGTCTATGATTCAGTCTCAGTTCGTTTGGTATCCTTCTTTTATTATTATTATTATTATTATTATTATCTAAATCAATCTTATTGTTAGAGGGAATGTGTGTGTTATAAGCCTGTGTCTTCTTGACCTCTATACTGTAACATTTATTATATTTTCTCATTATCTGAATTTTATTTTTCTTATTTATGTGTAATAATAAATGCACCTTTTAAAGAATTAAAACACAAATTGGACAATTAGAGCTTTGAAAATGGCATGGTTGCTGACTTGAATTGCACCACATTTCACAGTCGTGGATCGCACATCGAAACAATGAAAGGGACATATCATTTATATGTCCCTTTCATTGTTTCAATGTGCGTTACATGTAGGTAGAGTTTCCCAAAAATTTGAAAGAGGTCATATTGCCCTGACATCTGGCTGAGTTGGCACATTTTCCGTCATTACATTATTTCTCTTTATCACATATAATAGGATAATTGGTTTTCAGTATAGCATAGTTTAATAGGTGCCAAGTACTTAGTATTATAGTACTATAATATTATAATAGTATTATAATTAACACTGTCTGAATTAATAGTGCCTTCAGAAGACATGAGAGACATAGGTAGTGCATTAGGTTACGTGTAATCACAAAGCAAAATATAAAAAAGGCCTCCTCAAGCCTATCATTTTCTGCAATAACGCAGTTAAAATTACTTAGTGTTATTTTAGTACCCTCTTCAAATATTATTTTACTCCTTTCCCAAACCAAATTGTCACTCAAATATAAATACAATACACCAAGAACTGCATACCACCCTGTACAGTGCTAACTGGAGAAGAGCACAGTAATTCTACATCAATGATGTACTAAACGGGTAGTTTGTCTCTAATGGTCTCAATAAACAGCCACACTGCCATCTAGTGACTCTGAAAGGACACGCATGCTTGAAAACAGTTAAAGTTACATTAGCAGCTGCTGTAGTGCAGAATAGTGCTGACCTTGTGTATGTCATTGGGGATATAAACATCCATTCAGGTATTATACACACATACGAGATGTACTAACAGATGCACACATCACACACATAAACACACACACACACACACACACACACACACACACACACACACACACACACACACACACACACACACACACGCACGCACACACACACACACACACACACACACGCACGCACGCACGCACACACACACACACACACACACACACACACACACACACACACACACACACACACGCGCACGCACGCACACACACACACACACACACACACACACACACACACACACACACACACACACACACACACACACACACACACACACACACACACACACACACACACACACACACATAAAGAACAAAGACAAATAATGCAGCTCCTGTCCATAGATTATTAAAGACTGTTAAATAAAGTGTAATTAATCCTGTGCTGTACTTTACATTTCACAGTGTTGTACATGTGCTGACCATCTCCTATGAAAATTCATAGACATTTCCACCTCTGCTACTCCTTCATTTATAAGGATATCCTTGATCACCTTCCATAATGTGTCTCGATGTACGTTCAACAGCAATGTCATTCAGCTTGTGCTCACAAGACTCCCTGCTCTCCTCCGTACCAAGGCTGCATATAGATGCTGGTAAAAGAGTTTTGATGTGGGGGCGGCTCCAAGTTATTTTAGTATACCGCAACAAAATATTATAATTGACTCTACCGACATTAAAGATTTTCAAACATACTGTAACTTCTTATAAGCGTTATTATCACTGAAATGGGCAATTGCTTTCTTTACACTATATTTTAAATGATCAGTTTCATAAGAATGTGTCTGCCTTACTTAAACTTTCCCCTACATTTTCATGCATTCAATATTTATTATCTTTGTTGTCTCATAACATGATTGTCTTGCCATTTCATACCAAGACTCCATAGAATAATTGAGTCTCAAAAGACCTTCCTGGACGAATAAAAGTCCAAAATGTAATTAATCTATGAAGAAACTCCTTCAGTCAGTAATGATGAGCACGTCTCAAACAAATGTCTAAATGTTTGCACTTCCCTAGAGACAGGAATAAACTGTTTCCTGTGTTGCAGAAAAAAAATACAAATAATGCTAGCATACACACACAAAGTGTATGCACATATCCATGGGTCGATCTGGGTGACCAAGCTGTTGACGTCTGACGAGTGGATGGAAACAGTTGTGGTTTCTCCCCTCCCCTGATACTGCAGACGAGCGTAAGCTGTAAATCCTCTGATTAACACCTGCGCCCACTCACAGTGACAAACATATATATATATATATATATATATATATATATATATATATATATATGTGTATATACCTTTTCAGCATGCCTTGCAATTAAGTTGTGTTATTTTTTGAGTCCCAGTTTTGTTGCTTTTAATCAGCCTCATTTAATAAGTCTCCAGGCGCTGCTCTGTCACACACCATTTCTGTTTACCACTCTCCTTGGACTGCAGTTGAGCTATCAGTTTTTTTTGGCAATGTTTTCTGCATGATACTCTTCTTAATCTTAATGACTTTTTATGTTTTCCGGTGGCAGAGTTGGAGTTATAAATTATAATACAGTTTACAGGAATTAGCACCTACAACTATACGATACAATATACTTTATTGTCCCCATAAGGACATTTGTTCTGGACTCCGTCCTGCAGTTCCGCATACATGTACATATACAAACATAGTGGACATTAAGAGACAGACACATATCATCAGTCATACACCGTTTGAACAAACACAATACAACTACCTTGAAAGGGACTCGTTTATTGTAAAAATATTTAATAAACTGGTTTCAGGTTCTTGGCAGGAAGGGCAGCTTGTGTTAAAAAAATAAAATATCCTATAGTTTGAACTGATCCTTTATTGCATTTGTAAGCAAAAGTCAACTGCCAAGTCAGTAAACTAAGCTGCCAAGTCCAGAACAGTGGACCTGGCACTTGCAGCTTCAGTTTTTAGGTTCATAAAAGTTGTCTATGAAATCATATTGATATGTTTTCATGTCTATAAATATATTTTGATAGATCTGCAACATGTTGGCAGTGTAAATCAACAAGCCCAGTTGTCTATATGTAGACCGAGTGTATCTGGAGTGGGGCCAATAGTATCATCTGTCTGTCCGGTTTTGTGAGGCCTCAATGTTTGGTCAGCAGATGTATTTGAATAAAAGCCACCAACACATAGATCCCTAGATCAGAGTAGAATATGAATGATGCAATAGTGGGTTGGTGGCTTTACAATAAGTCAATTCATTTAGATTATTGTGATGGAAAGAGGTGAACTTCGCCTGTAAAGGATTTTTCAGATTCATATTTGTATTTTGTATTTTAATGTTCAAAAGGTGTATATTTTCCTCAAACTGCCTGTGCTGCAGCACCTCTTTTCCCTCTGTCTGAAACCAGAGCCCAGTCTGCTCTGATTGGTTAGCTGGCCGGGTCTGTTGTGATTGGTCAACCTCTAAGAAAGGTCCCGCCCCTTAGCCTTACACGTCCAATGTGTTGGAGCGCCAGGCAATAGAAGCGTGAGTATTACATAGTGATGTTACTACAGTATGTCGCGAAAGTAAACAAAATAGTCCAATCGAGTGAATGGAGGTAAAGCCTCTAGCCACAGATTGTCATTGCAGATCTCAAATGGAATAATGTATTTGTTACTACAAAAGATGGACTGTTATTTTGTTGTGAAATTAATATTATTGGAGGTAAAATCAATATTGAATTATTTCTAAAGATCCCAGTTTAATATAATTGGTTAGCTACAAAGAAACACATATTTTTACTGATGTCTAGAAAATGTCTCTGTGTGTAAAACGGCCCCCCAAGGGACTGGTTGTGATGATGATGGGATTAAAGATAAGATGCTGAAGATTTGGATTTAGTAAAGAGTGGACTTCTGATGAGGGCCTCAGCAAAAAACTATAAATGACAGATGAGGTCAAGAGAAGAGAACTATAGTTTACATGCTTACATGTTACTTATTTTTCTTCTAAATAAAGTCTTAAAAGAAGAGGATGTGGTTGAGGTTGAGTTTGATTAGCAATTACAAAATCAGTAAATGCTTTTATGAAAGATTTTTGAATAGCCATACAATGTATTTGCTTTTGCTTTAGCTACTGTGCACTGTAAACCAAGCATTGATTTCATTTGAGGCACTACTGCATGTTTTTTCTATGCTGAATTCTTTGGTAACACCTCTGTTAGACGCTAGAGTTTATCTTATTGTAGCCCTATATCTCATGTACTGTAGAGATTACATCAAAGCCAAGAATACCACATATATTTTGACCAATAGAAAACAAGAACAGAAAAAAAGTTTCCACTTAAACCTACCAATCTCTACCTTTACTTCCTTTAACGGAAAATTCTGCGCAGGACGTGATATCTGTGAGAAAAACCTGTTTTGCTGTCTTTACCTCTTGGTCATCATCACACATGGACGGGCTGCACATTTTCCTTTATGTTCTCTTAGGTAATTATTTTGATAACATTTTTATATTTTCATTTGAAAATTAATTTACCTCAACATTTGCATTCTTGTTTTTTTGGTAGGACCCTGAAACTGCTGTAACTCGAAACACTTTTCACACTGAGCACTTTGTGTTTGTTTTCCAGGAGTTGTATCCTTCAGTCATTGGACCTCTGGATCCGAGTTGGAGATGACAGTCGGACCAGGAGACAACATCACTCTCTATTGTGACTGCAATTTATCAACCGGAGTATACATCGTGTGGTACAGGAACTGCTCTCATGAGAACCAGCCTTCTCTCGTCCTTCATACAAATGAAAAGAGAAAAGACTTTACGGAGATAAACTATTCTCTGAATCCTCTGCTTCGTTTCCACTTTGTGAGAAACTCTTCCTCTGATACCTATGACCTGCTGATCATTAACATCACTGAGACCGATGAAGGGCTCTACTACTGTGGAACTAAACAGTTGAAGGTGGAGAAAAACAAAACAATTACTTTCACAGATATGTACACACATGGCAACATCTCAACAAGGATCCATGTCAGTAAGTATACTATTCTTTTTTTTGTGCCTGCAAGACCTATGTCCGACTGCAGTGAATGTAATCAATTGGATTAATGAGTATGATACAGTACTGAAATAGTGTAACAAAAAAAATCAAATCACCAGACACACTAGTCAAATAAGAATGGCTAAAATGCAACTCTAAAATTAATTTAAAAACTATATCTTTCTGTTAAATAAAAACAGTGATTTTAGTTTTGAAAATGTTATGGTTCTTGGATCCAGGCTTTCAATGAGTTTAACTGACTTGTTCAAGGTTCAAGGTTTTTATTTTGTCATACGAACATAGCTACAGTGTAGTTATGACGATGAAAATCCTAGGTCACAGGCTCCTCCAACAGTGCAGCACAATGAAACAGATAAACAGAAAATATACTGCAAGTAAATAGTAAATACAAAAAGGAAAATAGTTTTAAAAAGTGACATAGTGAAATAGTGCAATAAGAGTCTATATGCAAGTTATTGGAATATGATATATTAGTTAAATAGAACATATAATTTCTAAGTAGCAGATGAATGTTATGGATGTTGTTTCAACAGTTCAGTTGTTTAACAGTGTTATCTCCTGTGGGATTAAACTGTCCCTGATTCTGGTGGTTTTAGTCCGGCTTGTCGGCTTTGTTCAACAAACAAACATGTCTCATTATTTTTTAACTAAGCTTATCGTTTGACTTCTTCATATTTTAGACTCCAGTGAGCATCACAAGGAGACTTCACAAAACTGTGATGAGTGCTGGATGCTGCTGTTCTCTCTGTGTCCAGCTGTTGCTGCTCTGTCCTCTCTCCTCTCCTCTCTCCTGGCATACCACCTCTGTAAGAAAGAAGGTAATTAATATGTATCTCGCTTTTTAAGTTTAGCTTGTAATGTCAGACTTATCAGTGATAATAAATGTATTCCCTTAATGTACATTTTGAGTTTGTGCCATGCTGTAATGATGACATATTGATTTCCGCAGCTAAAGAACCTCAAACTGATCAGCAAACAGCTCAATCAAGACTAAATCAGGTAAGTGTAACAGTAAAATATAATTCATCGTGACAATAAATCAGAACATGATTATGATGCTAAACAACAAATGTCACATTTAAGGATGAAGATGTGTGTTATGCTGCATTGGAAATACGTCCGGCATCAAAGAGACCAAAGAGGACGATAACCCAGAGTTCTGACTTCAGCACCTATTCTGCCATCAACACTTCGAGGATGTAAAGACTTGCAAGCAGCTACTAAACAAGATCACAAACAAACCAAAATTGTATTCTATTTTTCCAGGTTAAGTAGAGACCATTATGCCACTTATCGTTCCCATTTAAAGCCGAGCTACAGTCAGCATTATCTATGGCTGATGTGTATAAAATGTTGTATGCGTAAAGTCACCTTTTTGAAGGAGCAAAGCAGTTATGTCTTTTGAAGTTGATGCTAAACTATATTTAAAATGTCCTGAAACCACTTTAAAAATATAAAAATAAAGGAAAACCTTGAGACAGAAATCTTGTTTGTTTGTGTTGATTACAATTCAGCTTCAGATTCACTCTTTTGATTGAAATCGATCCGTAACATTTCATAACGTCCAACATGGCTGCTCGTGTGTAACAAACAAGTATTGCTGTTTTCAGGCAATTTCCTGTTTTTGTCTCAAGTTCCCCATCATTCCCAATCCTCCTCCAGTAAAGTCTGATACAAGTCCAAATATTTGGTAAGTTAGGGCTCATTCTTCTAAAGAGAATAAAAAGGTATTTTGTTAAAAGGATACATAATTTAAAAGCCACAATGGCTATTGTTTGAATCAGGCAAGTTATTTAAGGATGGCCTACCACACAGTTTCCTAGAATAGCATGACAACACAGCAATGACGGCCAAGCCGACCTCAACCACATCGTATATGTCACACCTTGTATTCAGTTAGTATCGCAGGAAACTCACAGTGACAAACATCCCCTCATGCGACTACTGCCCAAAGTACAATGTACAAGTTGAGAAGAATGAAACTATAGTTAATAAAAGACACAAGCACAAACCACTGACAACAGGAAACGTTGTAACAAAAAAAAAAGTTGAATTCTCTTTATTTTCTGGATGATCAGTTTTTGCCCTTAATACGGAGCATATTGATCCACATTGACAATGCCTGGACTAATAATTATGTTACCTGTCCATCCCTTAAGTCAGGTTCTCAGAGAACTCTCCCACATTGTGTCTTTGAAAGGCAGAGGCTCTTTAAAGAAAGGTAGCTGCAGAAGAGCAGCATGAGAGATTGATTCAATAACTAATGTCTAAGTTTTGTCCAAAGATGTCTGAAATTGTACACAAGAATCATGACTCCCACAACATGAAAAATAACTTTGAACTGCAAAACAAATGTCACTTTTAAATGCAGTAACAACTCTTCCACGGGGATGTCTTCATCACAGCAATTTCAGTAGATAACTTGTCTGATCACATTTGTGGTCACCACTTTTGTCTTTGGCCTCCTAGAAACAAGGGTTGGCTCAACAATCCCCACAGTCTCAAAGCTCCTCGCTCTCCCCTACTGTTGTTGTGTTGTTTTTACATAATTTCCCCTAAAAATGCCATAGATGTAACTGTATAAATTGCTGGATTGACAATTATTAAACAAAGACTTATTTCAGAGACACGGAGGTGGTTTACTTTATAGCACTTGAAAAATGTACACAAAGAGAGGGCTGGTGAATCTGTTAGCCACACCGGCTGCATGTGAAACTCTTCTGAACTCTAGAGGAGATGTGAAGTGATAAACCAAAAAACTGCTGGATGAAGAAGACTGCAGGCTGTCCTGAACAGCCTGAAAAAGACACAACGCGCCATATTGGTTTTAAACTGATTCACTGAAGCAGCTGGACCTTTACATCATAATAACAACAACACATTTATCTTAAAAATAAGTTCCAATCAATCAAATGAAGACAATAAAAACAGCATTACTTTACATTTAACGTGACATTGGCTAAAACTTGCACTCATACTGGAATGTACTTGTTTTTCTTCTAAATATTATTTATTTAATGACAGAGCCTTTAGCTTACCACAACAATGATAGTAAAAACTAAATATATAATCAATTTTATTAATTAGGACAGATGACACTGTTAATAGCATGAACCACACCAAAGTGTATTTAAAGGGGACTTATCATGCAAAATACACTTTTTGATGTCTTTTATACATAAATGTGTCCCCGGTGTGAAGGGAGACTCAAAAAGTTTCAGAAAATACAACCCTATCTCTTTTCCTCCTTACCCACATCTAAAAAAACTGGGGTGCAAACGAGCAGATCCAGGATTTAGCTCCTATGAAGTCATTGGCGTAATGTGGGCTGGTTTTACATTGAACTCCTGGCAACCTCCCTGCCCACGGTGCTACATATCTTCAGTCGTCTAGCCGACATGCATTTCCACCGAAACCTCGTCTTCTTCAGTGTCAGATTCGGGATCATACTCATACTCTAATACGCTTGGACAGCTGCATTTGTCTGGGAGAACATGTTTCTTCTTCTTCTCCTCTCGTATTCACCGTAAGCATGGTAACATGACGCTCCTGACGGCCGGCCGTGCCAGAGAGGCAAAGAGTACCAAATACTTCCGCAGTGGGGCGTGGCCAGCTGCAGCTCATTTGCATTAAAGCTACTTCAAAGAATCAGCCTTTTCGAAGACAGGGCTGGAATAGAAGGGTATGAGACATGGATAAAATGCATGATCTGTTTAGTATTTTGAGCAAAAAACTTCACAAACATGTTTTATAGAGGTATGGCCCTACAATATATGTTTCAAATATAGCATGATAGGCCCCCTTTAAATTAATTTGTTGAAAAGCTTACGTATACTGACTAAATCAAAATAGATGTGGGTTTTTTTCCTTCCACAATTACAAGTTAAAATTGATCAGATGTGCACATTGATCTCCATTGTTGTTGTTAAATACGTGAGTGAAAACAGTTAAAGTTACATTAGCAGCTGCTCTAGGGCAGAATAGTGTGGACCTTGTGTATGTCATTGGGGATATAAACATCCATTTAGGTATTATACACACAGACAAGGTGTACGAACAGGAGCACACATCACAGACAGAGACGCACGCACGCACGCACGCACGCACGCACGCACGCACACACGTCTTTCTTTTCCTCATACTGCCTGTCCTGCAGCACCTCTTTTCACCCTCTGTCTGAAACCAGCTCCCAGTCTGCTCTGATTGGTTAGCTGGCTGGCTCTGTTGTGATTGGTCAACCTCTTAGAAATGACCCACCCCTTAGCCTTACGCCACATGGTGGCGTGCGTTGAAGCTTCAACGCTTCTTCCTATTCACTTTGAATGGGGTGACGTCACGCTTTTTCGAACTGCATTGTGGTTCCTTCGCTTCGCTTTGCTCGTGGCCTCGTTTTGCTCGCTTCAAAAGTTGAGAAAAGTTCAACTTTTGAAGCTTCAACGGAAGCGCCATCAGCCAATCAAATCATATGCCAGTACAACCTCTAGCCAATCAAATTGCGTGCTTGTGAATGATTGTGAATCACATGAATCTCCCGCCCCCGATATACAAAGCAATAGCAATGTTAAAACGAAGTAAACTGGATATAAAATCCCCAAACAGGCGAAAACCTACCAGTTTCACCCACTGTCTCTGCCACCTCCCTCCATGTCTGGTTCCTCCGGTTTGTATCCCGGTAAGTTAATAAGGACTGGTCATAAAGAACCGGGTGATTTGCTACCGCAATAACTAATTTCTCCTCCATTTTTAGGAAAATAGAAAATGAACTGCGGTATGTCACTCCCAGCTTGGAAGCGGTTTGATTGGCTAGCGCTTGTACTGTCAGATTTGCATAAACGGGATTTGATTGGCTGACGCTTCCACCTCAGCTTCAAAAGTTGAACATTGCTCAACTTTTGAATCCTGAAAATCCTGGAAATCTTCGCTTTGCTTCCCACAATGCAGCTCGGCGAAAAGTGAGGCAACATGACGTCACTCCATTCAAAGTGAATGGGCAGAAGCGTTGGAAGATTTTTTAACGCTGCTGTGTGGACGGGCCGTTACACGTCCAATGTGTTGGAGCACTAGGAAATAGAAGCATGAGTATTACATAGTGATGTTACTACAGTATGTTGCGAAAGTAAACAAAATAGTCCAATCGAGTGAATTGAGGTAAAGCCTCCAGCCACAGATTGTCATTGCAGATCTCAAATGGAACAATGTATTTGGTATTACAAAAAATGTAGTGTTACATGTTGTTGTTAAATTAGTATTATTGAAGGTACAATCAATATTGAATTATTTCTGAAGATCCATGTTTAATATAATTGATTAGCGAAAAAGAAAAAATATGTTTACTGATGTCTAGAAAATGTTTCCGTATGTAAAACTGGCTCCCCCTAGATAATGGTTGTGATGATGAGGTATGATGATGATGATGATGGGATTATAGATGCTGAAGATTTGGATTTAGTGAAGAGTGGACTCCTGATGAGGGCTTCAGCAATGGGGCGAAGCCTGCAAGCTAGTTCAGGCAGTCAACTCGAGCACTCATGCTGCATTCATACATAACGCCCCTTGCCAACCAAGCAGAGTCTCCTTAATATGCCGCTCTATTTAACCTGCCAGATATCTCTCTATGCATTGCTTGCTGCTGCTTTGCTGCTGCAGCTACTTCCACGTCGCTGCTGCTTGCCTGCCCCAACACCCCCCCAGCTTCCACCTGTAGGCTCGGGGGTTAGTTATTTAATCATCACTCATCGTGCTATGTATACCAGTGGAGTGATGAGGTCCGAGCCTAGACGCCAAACTCAACTATATGCTACTTCTAATAAACATTTTAAATAAACACGTGAGTTGTCTGACTGAAATACACTTATATTGACAGATGAGGGCAAGAGAAGAGAACTATAGTTTACATAAAATATAAAAATGTTTGTGAATTATTTCGAAGAGCCTCTCTTCTTTGGAAGAGCATTCCTTACATGATACTTATTTTCTTGTAAATAAAGTCTTAAAAGAAGAGGATGTGGTTGAGTTTGATTAGCAATTACAAAATCAGTAAATGCTTTTATGAAAGATTTTTGAATAGCCATACAATGTATTTGCTTTTGGTTTTGCTTTAGCTACTGTGCACTGTAAAGCCAAGCATTGATTTCATTTGAGGCACTACTGCATGTTTTTGTAAGACGCTAGGGTTTATCTTATTATAGCCCTGTATCTCATGTACTGTAGAGATTACATCAAAGCCAAGAATACCACATATATTTTGACCAATAGAAAACAAGAACAGAAAAAATGTTTCCACTTGAACCTACCAATCGCTACCTTTACTTCCTTTAACGGAAAATTCTGCGCAGGACGTGATATCTGTGAGAAAAACCTGTTTGCTGTCTTTACCTCTTGGTCATCATCACACATGGATGGGCCGCACATTTTCATTTATGTTTTCTTAGGTAATTCTTTTGATCCAATTTTTATATTTCCATTCGAAAATTTATTTACCTCAACATTTGCATTCTTGTTTTTTTGGTAGGACCCTGAAAGTTTACTGCTGTAACTCAAAACACTTTTCACACTGAGCACTTTGTGTTTGTTTTCCAGGAGTTGTATCCTTCAGTCATTGGACCTCTGGATCCGAGTTGGAGATGACAGTCGGACCAGGAGACAACATCACTCTCTACTGTGACTGCAAGTTATCATCCGGAGTATACATTGTGTGGTACAGGAACTGCTCTCATGAGAACCAGCCTTCTCTTGTCCTTCATGTAAATGCATGGCAGGGAAACATTAAGGATCAACCAACAATGAATCCTGTCCCTCGTTTCCACTTTGTAAGAAACTCTTCCTCTAATACCTATGACCTGCTGATCATTAACATCACTGAGACCGATGAAGGGCTCTACTACTGTGGAACTGATCAGTCGAAGGTGGAGAAAAACGAACAAATTACTTCCGCACATATTTACACACATGGCAACATCTCCACAAGGATCCATGTCAGTAAGTATGCTGTTCTTGTTTTGTGCCTGCAAGACCTATGTCCGACTGCAGTGAATGTAATCAATTGACTTAATAATTATGATACAGTACTGAAATAGTGTTACAAAAAATGTAAATCATTATTTTCTTCTTACTTTGGCCACACATTTTATCCATATGTATTTCGTCTTTGCATGGTAAGCTTTGGGATGATTCTACATTTCAAATAAGATAGACGGGCTAAATAAAAGATTGGACATTGCATTTTTCTGGAATAAGCTGAAAATCTGATGAATCAGACACATTAGTCAAATAAGAATGGCTATTTCTTTAAAATGCGACTGCAATTCAAATACAAAATATATCTTTCTGTTCAATGAAAACTTGAATTCTAATGAATTTAATTTAAATAAAACAGTGATTTTAGTTTAGAAAATTTTATGGTTCTTAGATCCAGGCTTTCAATGAGTTTAACTGACTTGTGTCGAGTTTATTAAAACAACTAAAATGTTGTATTCATTGTTTTAATCAAGCAAATCAACTGACTTCTTTTTGTTTAAGACTCCAGTGAGCTTCATCCCCAGGAAAGTAAGTCAACGGGAGAGTGTAGAGTGTGCTGGATGCTGCTGTTCTCTCTGTGTCCAGCTGTTGCTGCTCTGTCCTCTCTCCTCTCTTCTCTCCTGGTGTACCGCCTCTGTAAAAAAGAAGGTAACTAATGTTTACATTACTTCTAAAGTGTAACTTGTAATGTCAGACTTATCAGTGATAATAAATGTATTCCCTTAATTTACAGTTTGAGTTTGTGTCATGCTGTAATGATGACATATTGATTTCCGCAACTAAAGAACCTCAAACTGATCAGCAAACAGCTCAAACAAGACTAAATCAGGTAAGTGTAACAGTAAGATATAATTTATCATGACAACAAATCAGAACATGATCATTATTCTAAACAACAAATGTCCCATTTCAGGATGAAGATGTGTGTTATGCTGCACTGGAAATACGTCCGGCATCAAAGAGACCAAAGAGGACGACAACCCAGAGTTCTGACTTCAGCTCCTATTCTGCCATCAACACCTCTAGGATGTAAAGACTTGCAAGACAGCTACTAAACAAGATCACAAACAAACCAAAATTGTATTCTATTTTTCCAGGATAAGTAGAGACCATTATGCCACTTATCGTTCCCATTTAAAGCCGAGCTACAGTCAGCATTATCTATGGCTGATGTGTATAAAAAGCTGTATGCATAAAGTAATTTTTTTGAAGGCGAAAAGCAGTTATGTCTTTAGAAGTTGATGCTAAACTCATTTTCTAATTTCCTGAAACCACTTAAAAAAACATAAAAATAAAGAAAAACCTTGAGACAGAAATCTTGTTTGTTGGTGTTGATTACAATTCAGCTTCAGATTCACTATTTTGATTGAAATCGATCAGTAACATTTCATAACGTCCAACATGACTGCTCGTGTAACAAACAAGTATTGCTGTTTTAAGGCAATTTCCTGTTTTTGTCTCAAGTTACCCATCATTCCCAATCCTCCTCCAGTAAAGTCTGATACAAGTACAAATATTTGTTAAGTTAGGGCTCATTCTTCTAAAGAGAATAAAATGTATTTTGTTAAAAGGATACATAATTTAAAAGCCACAATGGCTACTGTTTGAATCAGGCAAGTTATTTAAGGATGGCCTACCACACAGTTTCCAGAATAGCATGATAACACAGCAATGACAGCCAAGCCGAGCTCAACCACATCATGTAGGTTACACCTTGTATTCAGTTAGTATCGCAGGAAACTCACAGTGAGAAACATCCCCTCATGTGACTATAGTTTCACTGCCCAAAGTAAATTGTACAAGATGAGAAGAATTCAACTATACTTAATAAAAGACACAAGCACAAACCACTGACAACAGGAAAGGTTCTAACGAAATAAAAATATTTTAATTCTTTTTTTTTCTGGGTGACCAGTTTTTGCCCTTACTGCGGAGCATGTTGATCCACATTGACAATGCCTGGACTATAATCATTATGTTTAATGAACTATCAGTTTCCCCCCCCCCCTACATTGTGTCGATGAAAGGCAGAGGCTATTTAAAGAAAGGTAGCTTCGGGAGAGCAGCATGTCAGAAGGATGCAATAATTAATCTCCAAGTTTTATTCAAAGGTGTCTGTAATTGTACACAAGAATCCCTAAACAAGAAAAATAACTTTGAACTGCAAAAGATTTTAAAATGTAAATGCAGTGATCAATTATTCCACTGGGCTGTCTTCGTCGCAGCGAGTACAGAAGATAACTTTTCAAAAATGTGGGCTCACATGTGTGGTCACCAATATTTTCCATGATTGCTTAGAAACAATGGGTGGCTCAACTTCCTAACAGTCTCAAATGACGTTACACTCCCCTACTGTTGTTGTTCTTGTTGTTTTTGCATGACTGAACCTGAAAAGGCTTTAAATGTACTAACTGTATAAATTGCTGGATTCAGAGAGACAAAGACACATATTTGGTGTATTTGGTAGCACTTAAAAAACGTACACAAAGAGAGGGCTGGTGAATCTGTTATTCAAACCGGCTGCATGTGAAACTCTTCTGACCTCCAGTGGAGAGGTGAAGTGATAAACCAAAAGAGCGCTGGATGAGGAAGACTCGGGCTGTCCTGAACAGCCTGAACCTGACACAACACGCCATCTTGGTTTTAAACTGATTCACTAAAGCAGCTGGACCGTTACATCATAATAACAACAACACATTTATCTTTAAAATAAGTTCCAATCTATCAAATGAAGATAATAAAAACAGCATTACTATTATTATCTAATGTGAAATTGGCTAAAACTTTATTTGATTTTCTATTAAATATTATTTATTTAATGACAGAGCCTTTAGCTTACCACAACAATGACAGTAACAATAATTATATAATCAAATTATTTAGGACTGTTGACACTGTTTGTGGCATGAACCATACCAAAGTGTATTTACATTAATTTGGTGAAAAGCATATTTGTACTGACTAAATCAAAAATAGATGTGGGTTTCTTTCCTTCCACAATTACAAGTTACAATTGATCAGATGTACACATTGATCTCCATTGTTGTTGTCAAATATGTGAGTGAAAACAGTTAAAGTTACATTAGCAGCTGCTCTAGTGCAGAATAGTGTTGACCTTGTGTATGTCATTGGGGATATAAACATCCATTCAGGTATTATACACACAGACAAGGTGTACGAACAGGAGCACACATCACAGACAGAGACACACACACACACACACACACACACACACGCACGCACGCACGCACGCACGCACGCACACACACACACACACACACACACAGACAAAACTCTTTCTGTTCCTCATACTGCCTGTCCTGCAGCACCTCTTTTCACCCTCTGTCTGAAACCAGGGCCCAGTCTGCTCTGATCGGTTAGCTGGCTGGCTCTGTTGTGATTGGTCAACCTCTTAGAAATGACCCGTCCCTTAGCCTTATGGCTCGTCCACAAGGTGGCGTGCGTTGAAGCTTCAACGCTTCTTCCCATTCACTTTGAACGGGGCGATGTCACGCTTTTTCAAACTGCATTGTGGTTCCTTCGCTTCGTTTGCTTATGGCCTCAAGTTGCTCGCTTCAAAAGTTGAGAAAAGTTCAACTTTTGAAGCTTCAACGGAAGCGTCAGCCAATCAAATCATATGCCAGTACAAGCTCTAGCCAATCAAATTGCGTGCTTGTGTGTCCGGGGCGGGAGATTCATCTGATTGGTTGTTGATTAAGTTTCAGACAAGCCCAGCGGCAAGCTTCAACGCACGATGCCGTGTGGACGCTGCGTTACGGTACGTCCACACAGCCGCGTTAAAAAAATAAACGAGGTGGGCGTATCTGAAGCTTGGGGATTTTTTGCACTTAACGCGACCAACAACCAATCACATGAATCTCCCGCCCCCGACATACAAAGCAATAGCAATGTTAAAACTAAGTAAACTGGATATAAAATCCCCAAACAGGCGAAAACCTACCAGTTTCACCCACTGTCTCTGCCACCTCCCTCCATGCCTTGTTCCTCCGGTTTGTATCCCGGTAAGTTAATAGGGACTGGTCATAAAGAACCGGGTGATTTGCTACCGCAATAACTAATTTCTCCTCCATTTTTAGGAAAATAGAAAATGAACTGCGGTATGTCACTCCCAGCTTGCAAGCGGTTTGATTGGCTAGCGCTTGTACTGTCAGATTTGCATAAACGGGATTTGATTGGCTGACGCTTCCACCTCAGCTTCAAAAGTTGAACATTGCTCAACTTTTGAATCCTGAAAATCCTGGAAATCTTCGCTTTGCTTACCACAATGCAGCTCGGCGAAAAGTGAGGCAACATGACGTCACTCCATTCAAAGTGAATGGGCAGAAGCGTTGGAAGATTTTTTAACTCTGCTGTGTGGACGGGCCGTTACACATCCAATGTGTTGGAGCGCTAGGCAATAGAAGCGTGAGTATTACATAGTGATGTTACTACAGTATGTTGCGAAAGTAAACAAAATAGTCCAATCGAGTGAATTGAGGTATAGCCTCCAGCCACAGATTGTCATTGCAGATCTCAAATGGAACAATGTATTTGGTATTACAAAAAATGTAGTGTTACATGTTGTTGTTAAATTAGTATTATTGGAGGTAAAATCAATATTGAATTATTTCTGAAGATCCATGTTTAATATAATTGATTAGCGAAAAAGAAAAAATATGTTTACTGATGTCTAGAAAATGTTTCCGTATGTAAAACTGGCTCCCCCTAGATAATGGTTGTGATGATGAGGTATGATGATGATGATGATGGGATTATAGATGCTGAAGATTTGGATTTAGTGAAGAGTGGACTCCTGATGAGGGCTTCAGCAATGGGGCGAAGCCTGCAAGCTAGTTCAGGCAGTCAACTCGAGCACTCATGCTGCATTCATACATAACGCCCCTTGCCAACCAAGCAGAGTCTCCTTAATATGCCGCTCTATTTAACCTGCCAGATATCTCTCTATGCATTGCTTGCTGCTGCTTTGCTGCTGCAGCTACTTCCACGTCGCTGCTGCTTGCCTGCCCCAACACCCCCCCAGCTTCCACCTGTAGGCTCGGGGGTTAGTTATTTAATCATCACTCATCGTGCTATGTATACCAGTGGAGTGATGAGGTCCGAGCCTAGACGCCAAACTCAACTATATGCTACTTCTAATAAACATTTTAAATAAACACGTGAGTTGTCTGACTGAAATACACTTATATTGACAGATGAGGGCAAGAGAAGAGAACTATAGTTTACATAAAATATAAAAATGTTTGTGAATTATTTCGAAGAGCCTCTCTTCTTTGGAAGAGCATTCCTTACATGATACTTATTTTCTTGTAAATAAAGTCTTAAAAGAAGAGGATGTGGTTGAGTTTGATTAGCAATTACAAAATCAGTAAATGCTTTTATGAAAGATTTTTGAATAACCATACAATGTATTTGCTTTTGGTTTTGCTTTAGCTACTGTGCACTGTAAAGCCAAGCATTGATTTCATTTGAGGCACTACTGCATGTTTTTGTAAGACGCTAGGGTTTATCTTATTATAGCCCTGTATCTCATGTACTGTAGAGATTACATCAAAGCCAAGAATACCACATATATTTTGACCAATAGAAAACAAGAACAGAAAAAATGTTTCCACTTGAACCTACCAATCGCTACCTTTACTTCCTTTAACGGAAAATTCTGCGCAGGACGTGATATCTGTGAGAAAAACCTGTTTGCTGTCTTTACCTCTTGGTCATCATCACACATGGATGGGCCGCACATTTTCATTTATGTTTTCTTAGGTAATTCTTTTGATCCAATTTTTATATTTCCATTCGAAAATTTATTTACCTCAACATTTGCATTCTTGTTTTTTTGGTAGGACCCTGAAAGTTTACTGCTGTAACTCAAAACACTTTTCACACTGAGCACTTTGTGTTTGTTTTCCAGGAGTTGTATCCTTCAGTCATTGGACCTCTGGATCCGAGTTGGAGATGACAGTCGGACCAGGAGACAACATCACTCTCTACTGTGACTGCAAGTTATCATCCGGAGTATACATTGTGTGGTACAGGAACTGCTCTCATGAGAACCAGCCTTCTCTTGTCCTTCATGTAAATGCATGGCAGGGAAACATTAAGGATCAACCAACAATGAATCCTGTCCCTCGTTTCCACTTTGTAAGAAACTCTTCCTCTAATACCTATGACCTGCTGATCATTAACATCACTGAGACCGATGAAGGGCTCTACTACTGTGGAACTGATCAGTCGAAGGTGGAGAAAAACGAACAAATTACTTCCGCACATATTTACACACATGGCAACATCTCCACAAGGATCCATGTCAGTAAGTATGCTGTTCTTGTTTTGTGCCTGCAAGACCTATGTCCGACTGCAGTGAATGTAATCAATTGACTTAATAATTATGATACAGTACTGAAATAGTGTTACAAAAAATGTAAATCATTATTTTCTTCTTACTTTGGCCACACATTTTATCCATATGTATTTCGTCTTTGCATGGTAAGCTTTGGGATGATTCTACATTTCAAATAAGATAGACGGGCTAAATGAAAGATTGGACATTGCATTTTTCTGGAATAAGCTGAAAATCTGATGAATCAGACACATTAGTCAAATAAGAATGGCTATTTCTTTAAAATGCGACTGCAATTCAAATACAAAATATATCTTTCTGTTCAATGAAAACTTGAATTCTAATGAATTTAATTTAAATAAAACAGTGATTTTAGTTTAGAAAATGTTATGGTTCTTAGATCCAGGCTTTCAATGAGTTTAACTGACTTGTGTCGAGTTTATTAAAACAACTAAAATGTTGTATTCATTGTTTTAATCAAGCAAATCAACTGACTTCTTTTTGTTTAAGACTCCAGTGAGCTTCATCCCCAGGAAAGTAAGTCAACGGGAGAGTGTACAGTGTGCTGGATGCTGCTGTTCTCTCTGTGTCCAGCTGTTGCTGCTCTGTCCTCTCTCCTCTCTTCTCTCCTGGTGTACCGCCTCTGTAAAAAAGAAGGTAACTAATGTTTACATTACTTCTAAAGTGTAACTTGTAATGTCAGACTTATCAGTGATAATAAATGTATTCCCTTAATTTACAGTTTGAGTTTGTGTCATGCTGTAATGATGACATATTGATTTCCGCAGCTAAAGAACCTCAAACTGATCAGCAAACAGCTCAAACAAGACTAAATCAGGTAAGTGTAACAGTAAGATATAATTTATCATGACAACAAATCAGAACATGATCATTATTCTAAACAACAAATGTCCCATTTCAGGATGAAGATGTGTGTTATGCTGCACTGGAAATACGTCCGGCATCAAAGAGACCAAAGAGGACGACAACCCAGAGTTCTGACTTCAGCTCCTATTCTGCCATCAACACCTCTAGGATGTAAAGACTTGCAAGACAGCTACTAAACAAGATCACAAACAAACCAAAATTGTATTCTATTTTTCCAGGATAAGTAGAGACCATTATGCCACTTATCGTTCCCATTTAAAGCCGAGCTACAGTCAGCATTATCTATGGCTGATGTGTATAAAAAGCTGTATGCATAAAGTAATTTTTTTGAAGGCGAAAAGCAGTTATGTCTTTAGAAGTTGATGCTAAACTCATTTTCTAATTTCCTGAAACCACTTAAAAAAACATAAAAATAAAGAAAAACCTTGAGACAGAAATCTTGTTTGTTGGTGTTGATTACAATTCAGCTTCAGATTCACTATTTTGATTGAAATCGATCAGTAACATTTCATAACGTCCAACATGACTGCTCGTGTAACAAACAAGTATTGCTGTTTTAAGGCAATTTCCTGTTTTTGTCTCAAGTTACCCATCATTCCCAATCCTCCTCCAGTAAAGTCTGATACAAGTACAAATATTTGTTAAGTTAGGGCTCATTCTTCTAAAGAGAATAAAATGTATTTTGTTAAAAGGATACATAATTTAAAAGCCACAATGGCTACTGTTTGAATCAGGCAAGTTATTTAAGGATGGCCTACCACACAGTTTCCAGAATAGCATGATAACACAGCAATGACAGCCAAGCCGAGCTCAACCACATCATGTAGGTTACACCTTGTATTCAGTTAGTATCGCAGGAAACTCACAGTGAGAAACATCCCCTCATGTGACTATAGTTTCACTGCCCAAAGTAAATTGTACAAGATGAGAAGAATTCAACTATACTTAATAAAAGACACAAGCACAAACCACTGACAACAGGAAAGGTTCTAACGAAATAAAAATATTTTAATTCTTTTTTTTTCTGGGTGACCAGTTTTTGCCCTTACTGCGGAGCATGTTGATCCACATTGACAATGCCTGGACTATAATCATTATGTTTAATGAACTATCAGTTTCCCCCCCCCCCTACATTGTGTCGATGAAAGGCAGAGGCTATTTAAAGAAAGGTAGCTTCGGGAGAGCAGCATGTCAGAAGGATGCAATAATTAATCTCCAAGTTTTATTCAAAGGTGTCTGTAATTGTACACAAGAATCCCTAAACAAGAAAAATAACTTTGAACTGCAAAAGATTTTAAAATGTAAATGCAGTGATCAATTATTCCACTGGGCTGTCTTCGTCGCAGCGAGTACAGAAGATAACTTTTCAAAAATGTGGGCTCACATGTGTGGTCACCAATATTTTCCATGATTGCTTAGAAACAATGGGTGGCTCAACTTCCTAACAGTCTCAAATGACGTTACACTCCCCTACTGTTGTTGTTCTTGTTGTTTTTGCATGACTGAACCTGAAAAGGCTTTAAATGTACTAACTGTATAAATTGCTGGATTCAGAGAGACAAAGACACATATTTGGTGTATTTGGTAGCACTTAAAAAACGTACACAAAGAGAGGGCTGGTGAATCTGTTATTCAAACCGGCTGCATGTGAAACTCTTCTGACCTCCAGTGGAGAGGTGAAGTGATAAACCAAAAGAGCGCTGGATGAGGAAGACTCGGGCTGTCCTGAACAGCCTGAACCTGACACAACACGCCATCTTGGTTTTAAACTGATTCACTAAAGCAGCTGGACCGTTACATCATAATAACAACAACACATTTATCTTTAAAATAAGTTCCAATCTATCAAATGAAGATAATAAAAACAGCATTACTATTATTATCTAATGTGAAATTGGCTAAAACTTTATTTGATTTTCTATTAAATATTATTTATTTAATGACAGAGCCTTTAGCTTACCACAACAATGACAGTAACAATAATTATATAATCAAATTATTTAGGACTGTTGACACTGTTTGTGGCATGAACCATACCAAAGTGTATTTACATTAATTTGGTGAAAAGCATATTTGTACTGACTAAATCAAAAATAGATGTGGGTTTCTTTCCTTCCACAATTACAAGTTACAATTGATCAGATGTACACATTGATCTCCATTGTTGTTGTCAAATATGTGAGTGAAAACAGTTAAAGTTACATTAGCAGCTGCTCTAGTGCAGAATAGTGTTGACCTTGTGTATGTCATTGGGGATATAAACATCCATTCAGGTATTATACACACAGACAAGGTGTACGAACAGGAGCACACATCACAGACAGAGACACACACACACACACACACACACACACACGCACGCACGCACGCACGCACGCACGCACACACACACACACACACACACACAGACAAAACTCTTTCTGTTCCTCATACTGCCTGTCCTGCAGCACCTCTTTTCACCCTCTGTCTGAAACCAGGGCCCAGTCTGCTCTGATCGGTTAGCTGGCTGGCTCTGTTGTGATTGGTCAACCTCTTAGAAATGACCCGTCCCTTAGCCTTATGGCTCGTCCACAAGGTGGCGTGCGTTGAAGCTTCAACGCTTCTTCCCATTCACTTTGAACGGGGCGATGTCACGCTTTTTCAAACTGCATTGTGGTTCCTTCGCTTCGTTTGCTTATGGCCTCAAGTTGCTCGCTTCAAAAGTTGAGAAAAGTTCAACTTTTGAAGCTTCAACGGAAGCGTCAGCCAATCAAATCATATGCCAGTACAAGCTCTAGCCAATCAAATTGCGTGCTTGTGTGTCCGGGGCGGGAGATTCATCTGATTGGTTGTTGATTAAGTTTCAGACAAGCCCAGCGGCAAGCTTCAACGCACGATGCCGTGTGGACGCTGCGTTACGGTACGTCCACACAGCCGCGTTAAAAAAATAAACGAGGTGGGCGTATCTGAAGCTTGGGGATTTTTTGCACTTAACGCGACCAACAACCAATCACATGAATCTCCCGCCCCCGACATACAAAGCAATAGCAATGTTAAAACTAAGTAAACTGGATATAAAATCCCCAAACAGGCGAAAACCTACCAGTTTCACCCACTGTCTCTGCCACCTCCCTCCATGCCTTGTTCCTCCGGTTTGTATCCCGGTAAGTTAATAGGGACTGGTCATAAAGAACCGGGTGATTTGCTACCGCAATAACTAATTTCTCCTCCATTTTTAGGAAAATAGAAAATGAACTGCGGTATGTCACTCCCAGCTTGCAAGCGGTTTGATTGGCTAGCGCTTGTACTGTCAGATTTGCATAAACGGGATTTGATTGGCTGACGCTTCCACCTCAGCTTCAAAAGTTGAACATTGCTCAACTTTTGAATCCTGAAAATCCTGGAAATCTTCGCTTTGCTTACCACAATGCAGCTCGGCGAAAAGTGAGGCAACATGACGTCACTCCATTCAAAGTGAATGGGCAGAAGCGTTGGAAGATTTTTTAACTCTGCTGTGTGGACGGGCCGTTACACATCCAATGTGTTGGAGCGCTAGGCAATAGAAGCGTGAGTATTACATAGTGATGTTACTACAGTATGTTGCGAAAGTAAACAAAATAGTCCAATCGAGTGAATTGAGGTAAAGCCTCCAGCCACAGATTGTCATTGCAGATCTCAAATGGAACAATGTATTTGGTATTACAAAAAATGTAGTGTTACATGTTGTTGTTAAATTAGTATTATTGGAGGTAAAATCAATATTGAATTATTTCTGAAGATCCATGTTTAATTGACTAGCGAAAAAAAAAAAAAAAAGTTTACTGATGTCTAGAAAATGTCTCCATATGTAAAACTGGCCCCCCCTAGACACTGGTTGTGATGATGATGATGTATGATGATGATGATGGGATTATAGATGCTGAAGATTTGGATTTAGTGAAGAGTGGACTCCTGATGAGGGCTTCAGCAATGGGGCGAAGCCTGCAAGCTAGTTCATGCAGTCAACTCGAGCACTCATGCTGCATTCATACATAACGCCCCTTGCCACTCTACAACCAACCAAGCAGAGTCTCCTTAATATGCCGCTCTATTTAACCTGCCAGATATCTCTCTATGCATTGCTTGCTGCTGCTTTGCTGCAGCTACTTCCACGTCGCTGCTGCTTGCCTGCCCCACCACCCCCCCAGCTTCCACCTGTAGGCTCGGGGGGTTAGTTATTTAATCATCACTCATCGTGCTATGTATACCAGTGGAGTGATGAGGCCCGAGCCTAGACGCCAAACTCAATTATATGCTACTTCTAATAAACATGTTAAAGAAACACGTGAGTTGTCTGACTGAAATACACTTATATTGACAGATGAGGGCAAGAGAAGAGAACTATAGTTTACATAAAATATAAAAATGTTTGTGAATTATTTTGAAGAGCCTCTCTTCTTTGGATGATACTTATTTTCTTCTAAATAAAGTCTTAAAAGAAGAGGATGTGGTTGAGGTTGAGTTTGATTAGCAATTACAAAATCAGTAAATGCTTTTGTGAAAGATTTTTGAATAGCCATACAATGTATTTGCTTTTGCTTTTGCTTTAGCTACTGTGCACTGTAAAGCCAAGCATTGATTTCATTTGAGGCACTACTGCATGTTTTTGTAAGACGCTAGAGTTTATCTTATTGTAGCCCTATATCTCATGTACTGTAGAGATCACATCAAAGCCAAGAATACCACATATATTTTGACCAATAGAAAACAAGAACAGAAAAAATGTTTCCACTTGAACCTACCAATCGCTACCTTTACTTCCTTTAATGGAAAATTCTGCGCAGGACGTGATATCTGTGAGAAAAACCTGTTTGCTGTCTTTACCTCTTGGTCATCATCACACATGGACGGGCCGCACATTTTCATTTATGTTCTCTTAGGTAATTCTTTTGATCCAATTTTTTAAATCCATTCCAAAATTAATTTACCTCAACATTTGCATTCTTGTTTTTTTGGTAGGACCCTGAAAGTTTACTGCTGTAACTCGAAACACTTTTCACACTGAGCACTTTGTGTTTGTTTACCAGGAGTTGTATCCTTCAGTCATTGGACCTCTGGATCAGAGTTGGAGATGACAGTCCGACCAGCAGACAACATCACTCTCTACTGTGACTGCAAGTTATCATCCGGAGTATACATTGTGTGGTACAGGAACTTCTCTCATGAGAACCAGCCTTCTCTCGTCCTTCATACAAATGCATGGCAGGAAAACATTAAGGATCAACCAACAATGAATCCTGTCCCTCGTTTCCACTTTGTGAGAAACTCTTCCTCTAATACCTATGACCTGCTGATCATTAACATCACTGAGACCGATGAAGGGCTCTACTACTGTGGAACTGATCAGTCGAAGGTGGAGAAAAACAAACAAATTACTTCCGCACATATTTACACACATGGCAACATCTCCACAAGGATCCATGTCAGTAAGTATGCTGTTCTTGTTTTGTGCCTGCAAGACCTATGTCCGACTGCAGTGAATGTAATCTATTGACTTAATAATTATGATACAGTACTGAAATAGTGTTACAAAAGATTCAAATCATTATTTTCTTCTTACCTTGGCCACACATTTTATCCATATGTATTTCGTCTTTGCATGGTAAGCTTTGGGATGATTCTACATTTCAAATAAGATAGACAGGCTAAATGAAAGATTGGACATTGCATTTTCTGGAATAAGCTGAAAATCTGATAAACCAGACACATTAGTCAAATAAGAATGGCTATTTCTTTAAAATGAGACTCTGCAATTCAAATACAAAATATATATTTTCTGTTCAATGAAAACTTGAATTCTAATGAATTTAATTTAAATAAAACAGTGATTTTAGTTTAGAAAATGTTATGGTTCTTAGATCCAGGCTTTCAATGAGTTTAACTGACTTGTGTCGAGTTTGTTAAAACAACTAAAATGTTGTATTCATTGTTTTAATCAAGCAAATCAACTGACTTCTTTTTTGTTTAAGACTCCAGTGAGCTTCATCCCCAGGAAAGTAAGTCAACGGGAGAGTGTAGAGTGTGCTGGATGCTGCTGTTCTCTCTGTGTCCAGCTGTTGCTGCTCTGTCCTCTCTCCTCTCTTCTCTCCTGGTGTACCGCCTCTGTAAAAAAGAAGGTAACTAATGTTTACATGACTTCTAAAGTGTAACTTGTAATGTCAGACTTATCAGTGATAATAAATGTATTCCCTTAATGTACAGTTTGAGTTTGTGCCATGCTGTAATGATGACGTATTGATTTCCGCAGCTAAAGAACCTCAAACTGATCAGCAAACAGCTCAAACAAGACTAAATCAGGTAAGTGTAACAGTAAGATATCATTTATCATGACAACAAATCAGAACATGATCATTATTCTAAACAACAAATGTCACATTTAAGGATGAAGATGTGTGTTATGCTGCACTGGAAATACGTCCCGAATCAAAGAGACCAAAGAGGACGGCAACCCAGAGTTCTGACTTCAGCTCCTATTCTGCCATCAACACCTCTAGGATGTAAAGACTTGCAAGCAGCTACTAAACAAGATCACAAACAAACCAAAATTGTATTCTATTTTTCCAGGTTAAGTAGAGACCATTATGCCACTTATCGTTCCCATTTAAAGCCGAGCTACAGTCAGCATTATCTATAACTGATGTGTATAAAAAGCTGTATGCATAAAGTAATTTTTTTGAAGGAGCAAAGCAGTTATGTCTTTAGAAGTTGAAGCTAAACTATATTTAAAATGTCCTGAAACCACTTTAAAAATATAAAAATAAAGGAAAACCTTGAGACAGAAATCTTGTTTGTTGGTGTTGATTACAATTCAGCTTCAGATTTACTATTTTGATTGAAATCGATCCGTAACATTTCATAATGTCCAATATGGC
This sequence comes from Notothenia rossii, assembly GCF_949606895.1. Taxonomy (NCBI): domain Eukaryota; kingdom Metazoa; phylum Chordata; class Actinopteri; order Perciformes; family Nototheniidae; genus Notothenia; species Notothenia rossii. Next base: position 21,802,909 of record NC_136912.1, on the reverse strand, counting down.
TGCTCGTGTGTAGCAAACAAGTATTGCTGTTTTCAGGCAATTTCCTGTTTTTATCTCAAGTTACCCATCATTCCCAATCCTCCTCCAGTAAAGTCTGATATAACTGCAAATATTAGTGAAGTTAGGGCTCATTCTTCTCAAGAGAATAAAATATATTTTGCTAAAAGGATAAAAGCCACAATGGCTTCTGTTTGAATCATGCAAGTTATTTAAGGATGGGCTACCACACGGTTTCCTAGAATAGCATGACAACACTGAATGAGAGACAAGCCGACCTCAACCACATCGTGTAGGTCACACCTTGTATTCAGTTAGTATCGCAGGAAACTCACAGTGACAAACATCCTCTCATGCGACTACTGCCCAAAGTACAATGTACAAGTTGAAGAATTTAAATAAACTTAATAAAAGACACAAGCACAAACCACTGACAACAGGAAAGCTTCTAACAAAAGAAAAATATTTTAATTCTTTTTCTCCCCGGGTGACCCGAACAGCCAGAACAAGAACAAAATTAAAACAGCTGGACCTTTACATCATAATTACTACAACACATTTCTCTTCAAAAGAAGTCCCAATCTTTTCAAATGAAATGAAGACAATAAAAATGCCATTAATTTACATCTTATGTGACATTATCAAATACTTGAACTTGAAATAAATATGATGTATTTAATGACAGAGCCTATAGCAGACGATAATAACGACAGTAACAATAAATGCATAATCCACTTAACTATTTAGAACTGTTGACACTGTTAGTGGCATGGACCACACCAAAGTGTATTTAAATGAATTTGGTGAAAAAGCATATTGTATACTGAATAAATGTTTTGCTTTATTATTTTCTTCTTAACATAATGGATGTCTGTTTTATTTTCTTCCACAATTTAAACTACAACTTAAACTTGATCAGATGTGCACATTGGACTCTATACAAAAAACCACCTGTTGTTATGGAGTGCATAGCCTGTGAGCTAGTTGAGGCAGTCAACTCGAGGTACAATGATACACACATGTGACGTGCCTTACCCCCTCATACCACCAACCAATAAATTCTCCTAAATCTGCTGCTCTATTTTACCTGCAATACTTGCCATCTCTCCCTCTGCATCGCCAATGCTGCTGCTGCACTGCTTCTGCACAACTGCTGCTTTTCTGCCCCAGCATCGATCTCTAGGCTCCGGGGGAAAGTTATTTAATCATCACTCCTCTTATTCCATGTAAAAATATCATGGAGAGTGATGATGCTGGTGCCTAGATGCCTTACTATAGGATGCTGTAAATAAACATTTCAAATGAAATACAGTTTGGCTTCCGATTCACATTTTGACTGAATTCGAACTGTTACAATTCATAATGGATTTTATGATTATATCTCTCCAGACACAAAATTTGTTTTCAGACAATTTCCTGTTCTATCTCAAACTGCTATCAGCCCCCACATACCGTTCACCAGTGGTCTCAGACAATTCAAAATACACTTTACAGGAAACCCACATACATCCCCTCACACGCTCAG
>NC_136912.1:21770466-21801187 GCF_949606895.1 Notothenia rossii | reverse complement strand
TTAGAGCAGTATAAACATGGCAAGCAAAACCATCTATTTGGAAACCCGTTGAGCAGCATCACCTAAACAAGTAGGTCGTATTAAATATCAACTCCCTATATGATATCCCGATTATAACTTCAAACCCAAACACTGTCTATTCATATAACTTTTAAACTTTTCACATAAATCCCCAAAACAACTTTTGTGAGCTATTCAAAGTTGGTCCTTTAGACTTTGGAAGAGTTCTGCTTGCGATACAGGCCACTTACATTTTTCTTCGGAATAAAGTCTTTATGGAAGAGGATGTGGCAAGGTTGGGTTTGTCAACATCTGTAAATGATTTTCAGATCATTACCCCCTGATCTACAACAACCCCAAATGGCCATAGGATCCCTTAACATTGTCTTATTTGATGATTGTTAACTTCTCCACACCTCAGTTTGATGCTATGGTTAATCCTTTTGTGGGCCTATATCTTATCTAGTGATCACATCAAAGCCAAGAATAGCACGTATATCTGGACCAACAGAAGACAAGAACTGAAAAAATGTTTCCACTCAACCCAACCAATCATTGCCTTAACTTCCTTTAACGGAAAAATCTGCGCAGGACGTGATATCTCTGAGTAAAACCTGTTTCACTTGTCTTTAACTCTTGGTCATCATCACACATGGACGGGCCATACATTTTCATTTTCATCCTCTTAGGTTTTTCTTTTGATACCATTTTTGGAATTAATTAATTACACTTCCATTTGGAATGATTCATTTTGACATGTTCATTTTATTTTAGAACCTTAATGTGAAAACACTGACTACATATGTTTATTTTCCAGGAGTTGTATCCTTCAGTCATTGGACCTCTGGATCAGAGTTGGAGATGACAGTCAGATCAGGAGACAACATCACTCTCTACTGTGACTGCAAGTTATCAACCGGAGTATACATCGTGTGGTACAGGAACTGCTCTCATGAGAACCAGCCCTCTCTTGTCCTTAAAAATGAATGGACACAAACCACAATCATTGAACGCGTACTTAATCCTCTCCCTCGTTTCCACTTTGTGAGAAACTCTTCCTCCGAGTCCTATGACCTGCTGGTCATTAACATCACTGAGACCGATGAAGGGCTCTACTACTGTGGAACTGAAACGTTTGATGTGGAGAGTGAAAAACAAATTATTCGCAGACCTCTTTACACAAATGGCAACGTCTCAACAAGAATCCGATTAAGTAAGTGTGCTGTTCCAGTGTTGTACCTGCAATATATATGTGTGAGTGAAGTGTATGGAATCAATTGACTTAATGTCCATGGTACAGTACTGACTGTAAACATTGTTACAAATCATTTCCTTAATGCTGGGGCTGCATGTTTCATCCATATGTATTTATTCTTTATTTTTGTGCATGGTGAGCTTTGGGATGATTCTACATTTCAGGCTCAAGCAATATTGATTCATACATTGCATTTGCTGGAATTAGTTAAAAGAAGTATAATACAAAACAAGCACAAGTTTCATTTGAGGGCCATACTGCATTATACTTTTTGAATTAGCTGAGGGCTGTTTCAAAATGGCCCGGGGGCCAAATGTGGACACCCCTGGATTAAGCTAATCGACAAAACTTTTTGTTTTAGACTCTAGTGAGCCTGATCACAATGAGACTTCACAAAACTGCGGTGTAATGCGAGACTGCAATGGTGTGTGCTGGGTGCTGCTGTTCTCTCTGTGTCCAGCTGTTGCTGCTCTGTCCTTTCTCCTCTCCTCACTCCTGGTTTATCACCTCTGTAAGAAAGAAGGTAACTAATGTTTATCTCACTTTTAAAGTTGAACTTGTAATGTCAGACATATCTGTGATAATTCATTCACAATTATTCTCTTCTCTTGATACTGTGTGAGTGTACCATGCTGTAATGATGACGTATTGATTTCCGCAGCTAAAGAACCTCAAACTGATCTGCAAACACCTCAAACAAGACTAAATCAGGTAGGTGAAACAGTAAAATATAATCATCATGACAATAAATTTGAAAATGATTATAATTCTAAACAACAATTGTAACATTTAAGGATGAAGATGTGTGTTATGCTGCACTGGAAATTCGCCCGGCGTCACATAGACCAAAGAGGACGACAACCCAGAGATCTGACTTCAGCACCTATTCTGCCATCAACACTTCTAGGATTTAAAGAGTTTGAACAACAGCACGAAGCAGAATCTATGAAATGTGTAAGAAAATGTGCATTAAATACATTTCAGTCAGAAAACTCACGTGTTTCTTTGATATGTTTATTAGAAGCAGCATGTACTTTGAGTTTGACGTCTAGGCTCGGGCCTCATCACTCCAATAATTTACATAGCACATTGAGTGATGATTAGATAACTATCCCCTGAGCCTACAGGAGGGTGCTGGGGTGGAAGCTGGGGTGGTGGAGGAGCAGTGTCCGGTGCCTTGCTCAAGGGCAGATCTGAGTTATATAGGTTTAGCACAGGGGTCGGCAACCCGCGTCTCTCTAAAAGAAATATTTGTAGGACTATTTAAATGTTGTTGCATGGTTGAAAATGTTTCGTATCTTGTATTTTGAGGTGATACTGTGACACATAAATAAAAAACGGTGTTAATTAGGTAAACTAAATGATGCGTCATATCCTGCTACGGTCCCGCGCTAGCGCCTTTTCTTGCAGGCGAATAACCTGACCCGCGGCTCGATGAGCGACCTATGGATAAATAAACTAAAATAAAAGTATCGGAGGAACACAGGATTTGATTCTGCGTGGACAAAGTTATCTGCTTTCACAGCAAACGATGCTGGCTTACCGGTATGTTTGATATGTGGAGAGAAGTTATCAAAGGTGCTGCAGCCTTTAAGTAATCAGGAAAAAAACGGAAGAGGAAGACAGCTGTCAGTCATAGTTCCATCAGTAAACTCTTTTTAGGGTGCAGCTATATGTTTTATTTATTTCAAAGTGGGTCAATTTTAATTGTATTTTTTCCTTCAAATGTGCAGAGGACTCCCCAAGTGCTGTGTTTAATTTATTTTAAAGTAGGCCTGTATTATTTTTTTATTCTCCTTATAAGAGTTCTTTGTACTCAATTTTATAATATAATAAATAATAAATGCAAAAAAACTGTAGTTTTTGTCTATGATATAACAATAAATACAACTTTATAAGCTATCAAATATGTTTTGCGGCTCCAGCTAAAACAAATTGTTGAAAAAGGGGGCAAAATGGCTCTTTTGGTCAAAAAGCTTGCAGACCCCTGGTTTAGGAGAACGTGTTTGGTTGGTTGTAAGAGGGACAAGGCACGTCACGTTCAAATGTATCATTGGTGCTTTAGTTGACTGCCTGAACTCGGAGGCTTCGCCCCATTTGTAGTAGTAGTTCATTTGTAAAGTTTATACGTTGCAAAGTTCTCTATATGTACTCTCTAAATTATTCTATTTCTAATTTCCTGACACCACTTAACCCTCGTAATGTCCTCCCGATTACTATGCACCTTGTGCTCTCTGGGGTCAAAAATGACCCCATCTGGCTTGTTTGATATTTAACGCATAAAGTATAAAATGTGAATAAATGTTGTGTTACACCTTTAGTTCTACTTCAGTACAATCCATTACCACACATTTCTCCCTCAGTTTTGGAATTTAGTGCCGATAGACCCTTATTTATATGAAATTATAACATTTTCTGATAAAAAAAAAAAGTGAAACAATGAATTAATTTGACCATATTGAATTGTGACTATTTGTCTTATCAGAGACTGGTATATGTCAAAGTTTAGTAAGGATGCCCTTTTTGAATAATTTATATATTTTTAATGACAACACATAATCACACCTTGTGCCCTCTGGGGTCATTTTTGACCCCGTCTTGCTTGACTCTTATTTCAAGCATAAAGTATGAAATGTCAATCCATTTTGTGTTACACCTTTAGTTTTGCTTCAGTCCAACTCAATACCATACATTTTTCCCTTTGTTTTGGAATTTAGGGCCAAAATACCTTTTTTATATGAAATGTTACCGTTTTCTGAGTTAAAAAATAAATGAAACTATTTAATAATTTGAACATATCGTATTGTGACTATTTGTCTTATCAGAGACTGGTATATGTCAAAGTTTAGTAAGGATGCCCTTTTTGAATATATTTTTAATGACAACACATTATCACACCTTGTGCCCTTCAGGGTCATTTTTGAACCCGTCTTGCTTGACTCTTATTTCAAGCATAAAGTATGAAATGTCAATCCATTTTGTGTTACACCTTTAGTTTTGCTTCAGTCCAACTCAATACCATACATTTTTCCCTTTGTTTTGGAATTTAGGGCCAAAAGATCTTTTTTATATGAAATGTTACCATTTTCTGAGTTAAAATATAAATGAAATTATTTAATAATTTGACCATATTGAATTGTGACTATTTGTCTTATCAGAGACTGGTATATGTCAAAGTTTAGTAAGGATGCCCTTTTTGAATAATTTATATATATTTAAAACATTCTAAAAGCTAGCTGCAGCATACAGTACAGTAAAGCATGGTAGATGGTAACAATAACTTTTGTGTAAGGGTTATTCAAATGTGTCTGTAATTGTTCAGAATGCTGATGGAGTAAGATGTGAAGTAATAAACCAAAAGAACGCTGGATGAGGAAGACAACAAGCTGTCCCGAAGAGCCTGAACGAGACATAATGTGCCATCTTGGTTTTGAACTGATTCCCTAAAGCAGCTGGAACTTTACATCATAATTACAATTACAATAACACATTTCCAAAATGAAAATAAAACAATACAATCAGCATTACTTTACATCTAATGTGACATTAACAAAAACATAAACACCTACTGATATTTAGTTTTCCATTAAATGATTTCCCTTTGGCAGACCATAACAATGGCAGTAACAATACATCCATAATACACCTAATTATTTAGGACTGTCGCAACTGTCTGAAATTGATTCATGAAAACATTATATACTGGCTATATTCTTCCTTTATTATTTTATTTTTCACAAAATAGATGTGACTTTTCCCTTCCACAATTACAAGTAAAAATTGATCAGATGTGCACATTGATCTCCATTGTTGTTGTAAAATATGTGAGTGAACCCTGCGACCTAGTTCAGGCTATCAACCTGAGCTACAATGATACATGAACATGACGTGCCTGCACTCATACCACCAACCAAACACGTTCTCCTAAATCTGGTGCTCTTTTTAAGCTGCCAGACTTGCCATCTCTCTCTGCTCTACTTCTGCACCACTGCTGCTTTCTGCCCCAGCATCCGTCTGTAGGCTCCGGCGATTCTGTTATTTAATAAGCACTTTTTGTAAAAATGTCTTGTAGAGTGATAACAGTGGAGCCTCATTGCCTAACTTTTTTAAACTTTTGTAATAAGCATTTTAAATGTGAGTTGTTGTACAGTTCATCTTTCAGTCCACATCTTGATCGATCAGTTACATTCCATAATGGCGTTTATGATTCCATCTCTGCAACAAGACACATAAGCTGTTATCAGCCCCCACGTACCCTTCACCAGTGGTCTGAGACAATTCAAAGTAAGCTTTACAGGAAACCCACAGTGACAAACATCCCCTCACACGCTCAGCCTGCAGACAGACTGAAGCTGCAGATAGTGACCTGCTAAAGGTGTTGGTGGAATTGAGTTTAAGTTTATTCTGAAAAGTGGTAGATTTTGTTCACAAGATAAAAGTCTCCACAATCTTGAAGCCAGAGGTCAGTTTCTTAGAGTTATTTATGTATAACTTCATCAACCTCAGCTATGTTTAGAAGTATGTTTATTTTTCAATCTGTCATATCAGTGACCACATCATAACTGTGTGAGATCAAATAAGACGAGCTCGGGTTGCACTGTGCAACAGGGCCATCGTTTGCAGACAGATGCAGAGTGTGGTTTCATACAACGTCATATTTAAGATGTTTATCTGCATTGTTGAGTCTGAATAACATCTTGTGGCATTTTTGGATGGAAGATTTTCTGTTGCAAAATAGTATTTTCACTTAATTACCTTTGATTTATTCAAAAAAAAAGAAAGAAAACATAGTTATCAAGTCTTGATTTATCTTTATACACACCTACATTCCATTGAAATAATGAGGCTGGGAATGTTGCAAAAAAGGTTATGCTGGGGAAATCAGAGAAGGATGAGGGGATGCTGATTGTGAACTTTAGCCTCACCAGCTGCAGGTGAAACTTTTCTGACTCCTACTGGAGAAAGGTTAGGGCAGAAAAGAGAAGTTATGTGTTGTACTAAATTAGCTGGGATATGCAAGTTGACCTAGATCAGAAGCTCACCTTCCGGGCGGAGATCATCCCAACCAATCTCAGGCCAGATTTGATCACTGCTCACAGTACTAGGATGGGTAAAAAGCACAGAACTGTGTCACTGTGTGTGCTGTGTGCTCTGCATGTGTGACCATTAAAGAGGGTTTCATCCCTCCAATTCTATCTATCTGTCATGTGGTCAACCTCACCAAAGTCCTTGTACATCGTTTAATTAACTGAACAATGGGAGGCTGCAGTCGATGAAGCTTTTAAAGTACTCGGTTATAGCAGCCGAGGCAGTACATCGGGGATGGAAAACGCAGGTTCTCCCAGTGGAGGACGGCTTCAGAGGCTTTGTAGCCAGATAAACCACTAGGCTTCTTAAAAGCATGGGGGTCCGAGGGCAGGCACTCCGACAGGCCATCAAGTCACTGGGAGAAGCGGCTGACCAAAGTAGCAACTGGCTGTGGCTGAAAAGGAGAGATTCCATCTGGGCTGCAAAGTAACCAGCAGAAGGGGTAAAAGGTGTGGGGGGGCTTACCTGGGACGTCAGGTGTAGCCGTTGAGCCCTCTGGAGATGTTGTGGGCCTATCAACGAAACACTGAGGAAAGAGGGTGCCCACCTGATGACCCCAATGATGTTATTACCCCTTTATCTACTCAAGAACTCAAGAAGGTGCCAATTATTGTAAAGGACTTATGAAGAAATCAAATCCTATGAGCTCAACAAAGTAGGGGCCGATCTGACCCATTTTAGCAAAAGCTGTTCTTTTCAAGGGGCTTGTTAAATATATGTTTTTTTTCTGTTTCCTCATTGTTGGACAATGTTTGAAATTCAGAAATTCGCAAGTTAAAATCGACATGAAACTGGTTTTGGGATGGCAGCATTTAAAATCATCAGATTTTTGTATTAAGAGCAGAAAATTGAAACCTCACATACATATAATATTCACTCACAATCCATACCTCGAGTTAGCCACTTTCACAATGGGCCGTCTCAAGCTCTGGGAACTGATTACAAAATCTATTAATGTGGAACATTTAAGGTGCAACAACACTAAATCCAAAAAAAACTCGTATTATAGTATGTGAGCAAGTGAATGTCATCAGCACATGAGCAGGAAGCTCAAACAGACATACAGACCTTCAAAGGACTGCAAAGCCTATGCAGTCATACTGAAGATGTACACGAGTGGCCCGTTGAACTATAAAACCAAGCCGTTAGCTGAAATAGCATACAACCCTTTGTAATAAACAAAAGGTTTAGAAAACCACAGTCATGATTAAATGAGTGAAGACATTAGCAGTTGTATATCTTACAGCAGTCAATAACTGTCTAACTCTCAGCTAAGCCAGCTCAAAACAAGCTTGTAACACTGCACCAAACCTACACATTGCTGGTTGGTATAGTATTGATATTCAAATATGAGCCTACATTTTTTTTAATTAATAACACGATCTGTGAACCGATGATTTTTCCTCTTCCTATTAGCTGTAGCCAAAGCAACAGCTATGATGATTACTTTACTCTTTGACCAAGTGAAATTATGGAAGGCGAGCGGAGTGTTTCTATAAGAACAGAACAACAGTGGTAGCCAAGCAGATCACAGCTTATGTGCAAGCTCTCTGCACACTCTGGGCTACTCACTTATGTTGTTTTTATGAATTCAGCACTCCTGTATTGGGTTTGCTATCCTGGCTCCAAAATGGTGGAATGAGCTCCCCGTTGAAATCAGGACAGCAGATAGCTTGCACATCTTCCGGCGCAGACTGAAAACTCATCTCTTTCGACTCCACTTTGAGTGATAGAATGACTAACAAAGCACTTATATACTAATAAAGGACTGGCTTATCTAAATATTGTACATATTGTTGAGGTCTGATGATGAAACATGTCCAAATTGTGAACTTTGCAGAATAAAATAAAATAAAGTCAAAGGGGTTAATTGGGGATTCAACACATTTCTTAGAGCAGGATCTACTTAATATGATCCATTTCACGCATTGATTTTATTTAAGCAGAGAAAAAGGGATCCATGCCTTCTGTTAGAAGTTACAGTACAGTTACAAATGAGGCAGTCTTTTGTTACTGTACACAGTAAAAACATGCATTTGATCCTTTGCTTTAGTCCTATTGGAGGATGTACAACTTCTAGCAATTGTGCATTATTATGTCCAAGTCTAAACCTCTGAAATATTCAAATATACAGTCTAAGTCCTTTGTGTAAGGTACTACTGCTAGTTTTTTTAGGCTGTAATTTATTGTGTAAATGGCTACATCTCAGTTAGGCGCTGAGGTTAATCCTTTTTTAGGCCTATATCTCCTCTAGTGATCACATCAAACCAATAGAAAACAAGATCAGAAAAAATGTTCCACTCAACCTGCCAATCACCATCTATACTTCCTTTAACGGAAAATAAGTCTGCGTAGGACATGACACTGTTTCGCTTTGCTCTAACTCTTGGTCATCATCACACATGGACGGGCTGCACGTTTTCATTTATGTTCTCTTGGGTAATTACTTTGATTTATTAATTACAAATCTATTTGGAAATATTTACCTTCTCTTTTTGTTTTTAGGAGGAGGAATCTGCCGCTGCTGTAATGTGAAACCCTGTTACACTGAGCCTATTGTCTTTGTTTTCAAGGAGTTGTATCTTTCAGTCATGGTTGGACCTCTGGATCAGAGTTGGAGATGACAGTCAGACCAGGAGAAAACATCACTCTCTACTGTGACTGCAAGTTATCAATCGGAGTATACATCGTGTGGTACAGGAACTGCTCTCATGAGAACCAGCCTTCTCTCGTCCTTGATAAAAATGTATGGACAAAATCCTCTACCGATGATCACATAATGAATCCTGTCCCTCGTTTCCACTTTGTGAGAAACTTTTCCTCGGATACCTATGACCTGCTGATCATTAACATCACTGAGACCGATGAAGGGCTCTACTACTGTGGAACTGAACAGTTGAAGGTGGAGAAAGAAGAGCACATTACTCGCAGACATCTTTACAAATATGGCAACATCTCAACAAAGATCCAATTCAGTAAGTGTGCTGTTCTTGTTTTGTTCATGCAAGATCTATGGCAGTGAATGTAATCAGAGTTATGAGTGCACTTATATCATTGATGATCTAAAAATAATATCAATTATTCCATTCAACAGCATACGTACAACACGTTTTGTACATGAAAGACATTTGCATCAACAAACCCAACTTGAAGTGGAATAGTGTATAGACTTTTTCAAAAACAATTCAACCTCATTTTGGGGCCACATGTATCTGAAGTTTTGTTAGTCACCCTTAAAGGAGAATTGAGGATTATCTATGCGGTTTTTTTATGGTTGGGTTAGAAATATGAGAGCAAAGGCTCAAACAATGTTAGATGTTGCATATAATGGTGGAATTAGCTAAAAATTCTGACAAACTTGAGACACAAATGAGAGGGTCTATTCAAAAGAACAACCTGACAGGGTAAAACCTGTGTTTTGGTCTTTGCTCAGCTGCCAATGTAATTTTTCTTTAAGCTTATTGAAGTTGAGTTCTCCAAAACTCCCTTTTATTTAATTCTTGGACATATCTGGGTTCTAAGTTTTTAGTTTAACATGTATTTCACTGAGTTATAAAACTATTTTCATATAAATAAAAAACAAACATTGTGGCGTTTAATTCAGCTGTTTCAGACTCCAGTGAGCCTGATCACCAGGAGACTCCACAAGACTGCGATGGTGTGTGCTGGATGCTGCTGTTCTCTCTGTGTCCAGCTGTTGCTGCTCTGTCCTCTCTCCTCTCCTCTCTCCTGGTGTATCACCTCTGTAAGAAAGAAGGTAACTAACTTTTGTCTTACTTTTGAAGATTAGCTTTTGATATCAGAAATATTTGTGATAATTACTTAGTCATTCATTTCTTCCCTGAAGAACCTCAAACTGATCAGCAAACACCTCAAACAAGACAAAATCGGGTAGGTGTAACAGTAAGATATAAGTTATCATGACAATAAATCTGAACATGATCATTATTCTAAACAACACATTTTACATTTAAGGATGAAGATGTGTGTTATGCCGCAGTGGAAATACGTCCGGCGTCACAGAGACCAAAGAAGAAGACAACACAGAGTTCTGTCACCTATTCTGCCATCAACACTTCTAGGATGTAAACACTTTAAACAAGAGGACAAACGCATCAAATTGTATGTGTTATTTTGCCGGAATACTTATAGCCACTCATTGTCCCCATTTTGGAAAAGTAGTACTAAACTATATTTCTTATTTCCTAACACCACTTATTTGATATACAATACAAATAAACCTTGAGACAAAAAACCTGTGTTTATGTTAATTACAATTCAGCTTCAGATTCAATGTTAACATTGAATCTGAAGAAATCTAACTGTAACATTTTGTAATGACCAAGATGGCTGTTTGTGTGTGACAAGATATGATTGATGTATTCGGGCTATTTCCTGTTTTTTATCTCAAGTTACCCATCAATCCCAACCCTCCTCCAGTAGAGTCTGATACAAATCAAAATAAGTGTTATGTTGGGGCTCATTCTGCCACAGAGAATTACATGTATTTTTGTTTTTTAAGGATATTTCAGATAAATAAGGATGGACCTTTCACTAGAAGTTAGAAGACAGCAATGATAGTAAAGCCAACCTCAACCACATTGTGTATAACACCTTGTAATAAGCTAGCCTCACAGGAAACTCACAGTGAAAAACATCCCCTCATGCGACTGCAGTGATAGCGTTAAGTGCAGTGTGAGTGAACTGAAGTTTAGATCAAAGATATTGCTTAAAAAGGAACAAGCACACACCAATGACGACAGGAAAGGTTCTGGTCTCATTCACTGTATGGGGAGAGCGTGGTGAGTTGGGCCACTTTCTGTCCTTGATGAGGGGCCTACTCTATTAAACATGTTACCTTTCCAAGGCTACCTTTCCAAGGCAGAGGCCCTTTAAAGAAAGGTAGCTGCAGAAGTTAAGCATGACAGATGGATGCACAAATTCATTTCTAAGTTTCTTTCAAACTGATTCTGGAATTGTTCAGACACAAGAATCATGACTCCCCAAACATAATTAAATCAATTGGAACTGCTTTTTTTAATGTATTTAAATGCATTTACCAATTATTCGACTGGGCTGTCTTCATCACAGCGAGTTTAGTAGATAACTTAAAAAAAAAGAAAAAAAAGAAACAAGGAGTGGCTCAACTTCCCCACAGTCTCAAATCACCAAGCATCCCCCTCCTTTTGTTGTTGTAGTTGTTTTTACATTATTTCGATGTAAAACCTGTATAACCTGGTTTATTCCGGTGCCACCGAGTTGGTCTACTTGGTAACACTTGAACAATGTACATAGAGAAAGGGTTGGTGAATTGCTGATGGAGTAATCTGTTAGCCACACCGGTTGCATGTGAAACTCTTCTGACCTCTAGTGGAGATGTGAAGTAATAAAACAAAAAATTGCTGGATGAGGAAGACACCAAGCTGTCCTGAACAGCCTGAACAAGACACAACGTGCCATCTTGGTTTTAAACTGATTCACCTAAGCAGCTGGACCTTCACATCATAATAACAACACATTTCTTTAGAAGGGGTTTAAATATTTCAGATACAATTAATTCAATTAAATCAGCATTCATTTATATCCTATGTAACATTATCAAAAACATTACCTCCTATTGATATATTTAGTTTTTCAACTAAATATTATCGCTTGAATAGCAGATCCATAGAGACCATAATAATAACATTAACAATTGAGAATACATTGTATAATAATAATTATTTATTACTTCTGTTATTGGCATTAACCAAATCATAGCGTATCCAAACTCATTCATGAAAGAAATGTATACTAATAAATCTTTTCATTCTTTCCAAATTTGACTTTTTTGTTTGAGTTTGTTTGACTTATTTCCACAACTCCAATACAAAGTTATCAACCTCCATGTGTAATTGTATTTCCTGTTTGTTGTTATTAAATACATTTAAACTTCTAGCTTATTATTGAGTGAAATTAATTGCTAACATTTCATAATGGTGTTCTAGAATTATTGCTCTGCAACAAGACACAACTTTTATTTCCGAACAATTTCCTGTTTTTACCTGAAATGGCTATCGGCCCCCTCCCTTCACCAGTGGTCTGACACAATTCAAAGTAAGCTTTACAGGAAACCCACAGTGACAAACAACCCCTCACTCGCTCAGCATGCAGAGAGACTGAAGCTGCAGATAGTGACCTGCTGAAGGTGCTGGTGGAATTGATCAGTGAGCGCATCATAACTGTTAGATCAGATAACACGAGCTCTGGTTGCACTGTGCAACAGGGCCATTGTTTGCAGACAGATGCAGAGAGTGGTTTCATACAAAGTCATATTCAAGATGTTCATCCGCATTGTTAATTTTGATTCAAATCTTGTGGCACTTTTGGATAGAACATTATTTGATGTACAAATAAACATTCAAGTTACAATAACTTGTGATGAAAACAAGTATATAGGAATACACTTAACTTATCAGGTTTTTCTGGGAAAAACAGAGAACGGTGAAGGGATGCTAGTTGTGAACCCTCCTGACCACTGGAGAAGAGTTAGGGCAGCTCAGAGACATTATGTGTTTCATTACATCAGAAGGGGAGATCTGACCCATTTTAAACACATCTTCCCTATTTCCTCCTTGTTGGACAATGTTTTAAATTTGCAAAAATCTCCAAGAACTGCTTTATTTTAGAGCAGACATTTGAAACCACACACACATATAATAATCGCTCACAATCTATACCCCAAGCAGGTTATGAACCCACATCTCTGTGTCAAACGTGTGGCTTTTCACACTGGGCCACTTCCAGCGCACTAAGTGAACTTAGAGAACTACAGTGAGAAAAATATCAGAAACGTGCCATTCACCAACCTGCAGAGAAACAAATAGTCACACACTGAACTGAAGGTAAACCTTTAATATGAAACGGGAGTTATAACAAACTAAAATGATATGTTTACTTTTAATTCATGTGTTGAACTTAAAAAGCATTTTAAAACTATCCTATTCTTTATGACTAACCTATTAATTAAGATAACACATTTCTGATTCAAAATATCTTAGTTTCTTTCCTCTACGGTTACATTGTTCTATTGTCTTACAGAGCACGATTAAGTAAAAAACCATCCTATTGAAATGTCTTCTCTGTTGTTTATAGGAATTGCATTTGATATAAAGGTAATTCAAAAGCACCTGAGAGTAATTAGGTACTTTTATGTTATGATACTTATATTATGTTTCTGTTTTTTCATGTAACCACTGATTGTAACGCAATACATTTTTAAAGTTACCCTCCCAACCCTGAAATTGAGGCGATCTTTTAATCAAGTCTTTCTCTTTGATTCTAACCAATAGAAACAACGACAGCATTTCTTTTTCAGTTCAACGTGCCAATCAAAACAGACATGTCATTAAATAGAAAAGTCTAGGCAGGTCAGTACGTCCAGCAGTAAGACCATTAACGTTTTTCTTCATCAGGTCATCATCACAGATGGAAGGGCTTCGTATTTCTCTGGTCATTCTGCTAGGTAATACTTGGTAAACTCATTCACTTTTAATATATTCTATTCATTGTGTTATATTAAATTAATGTGTTCATTGTCAGTGCTGTAATGAGCAGTAATCTGCATGTAGTGCAGTGGGATACACTGTGTTACTCTGTTGTAATGTACACTCATCACATTTATATTTGATTTTGTGATTGCTTTCATTTTGCTGTAGTAGTATCATGCACTCATGGCTGGACCTCTGGATCAGAGTTGGAGATGACAGTCAGACCAGGAGACAACATCACTCTCTTCTGTGACTGCAAGTTATCATCCGGAGTATACATCGTGTGGTACAGGAACTGCTCTCATGAGAACCAGCCTTCTCTCGTCCTTAAAAATGAATGGAGAATAACAACAAACATTGAAGTTGTACTTAATCCTATCCCTCGTTTCCACTTTGTGAGAAACTCTTCCTCTGAGTCCTATGACCTGCTGATCATTAACATCACTGAGACCGATGAAGGGCTCTACTACTGTGGAACTAAACAGTCGAAGGTGGTGTATGAAGAACAATTTACTTCCGCACATATTTACACACATGGCAACATCTCAACAAGGATCCACTAATCGATTTTTCTTAATTGACAGTATAAAAAAGACCTTCATCTACTAAATTAAATCTTTTAATTTTGAGGCAAACTCAAATTCAAATGTAAATCTAGATATGTATTTGTTCCAGATTCCAGCTCATGCCCTGAACCCGGTGGACACATTTTGAACCCTGTTGTGCCCTGGATGATGGTGCTCACTCCAGCCTTTACGATTCTCACCTCCTTGATTTCCTTTATTCTGGTGTATCTCTTCTGTCAGAAAACAGGTACTGTTGTCGCACACTTGTTTTCCCTACTACTGTTTAAAATAAATGATGTCAAATCTATTATTTATACATAAAGGAAAGCTCTAATAGTGAACTATGTTTTCATAGGTGCAGTGGGTGGTATTTTGTAATGTTGTTGTATTTTATTTTGCAGATAAGGAACCTCAAATTCTCCAGAAAAGACTTAACACCAGGATTCAAACAAGATGGGATCAGGTAATGAACACAAGACATTTAGGAAACGTACAAAGTCTACATTGATCTATAACAGCACCTCTTAGCAGTCATCTCCTTGTCAGCAGTGGTTTCATATTTCACAGTTAGACATCTTTATTTATAACAGCAAACTATATTTCTAAATAATAAATGTCAAATGATTTCTCAGGATGAAGATTTGTGTTTCACACGAGTTGTGTTCCGAGCGAAGGATGGAGAAAAACAACAATAGACGGAAAATGGACAACAATATCACATTCACACTGATTAGGCAGAAACAAACTAAAGTTCAAGGAGTTCAGATTCAGAAGGGTTACATCCATGTGCTCTGTTTAAGTATTCAATCCCTCCTTTTTTTTCCTCAGTTGTTGTGCCAATCTATCAGATCATGAAGTGTTGACGTGTTTCATAAAGATTGGGTTTAGTGCCTCTTTACCTGTTCTTACTGAAATCTTATTAATAAGCTGTGTTCAAACATAATATTATCATCAACTAACAAACGGCTCCTTTCCTTATGTATGAATGTGGTATCATTACATATATTTGAATCCTGATCAAAATGATCAATATAAGAAAAGATAATAAATACATTGAAAGGATAGCAGGATGAACATTTCAGTATCCCAGAAAAACGGTAAAATTCAAAATATTTTAGATACATTTTACATAGCATACTTTTGATCCAAGTGAATTGACTTGATTCAGGATGTTTCTCTCTTTCTCGTCGCTCTTTGATTGTTGGATGTGCCAACATGATATCTGCATATTTTCTCCTCAACTAAGTTGCTGTGTCTAAAAATGTAATGTAACATTTAACATTAATTTATATCCAATGTGACATTATTCAAGACATTACCTCCTATTAATGTATTTTGTTTTTCTACTAAATATTATTGATTGAATGACAGATCCTTTAGTTGACCATAATAATTAAATTAATCATTCATAATACGGGTTATTATTTAGGACTTCTGTTATTGGCATTAACCACAATATAGTGTATCCAAACTCCTTCATTAAAGAAATGTAATGTATTTCTTAATGTTTTCATTCTTTCCAAATTCGACTTTTTTGTTTCAGTTTGTTTTATTTCTTTCCACAACTCCAATAACAAGTTACACTTGATCAGATGTGCAGATCAACCTCCATGTGTAATTGTATTTCCTGTTTGTTGTTATTAAATACATTTAAACTTCTAGTTCACATTTTTGACTGAAATTAATCGCTAACATTTCATAATGGTGTTTTAAGATTATTGCTCTGCAACAAGACACAACTTTTATTTCCGGACAATTTCCTGTTTTTATCTGAAATGGCTATCGGCCCCCTCCCTTCACCAGTGGTCTGACACAATTCAAAGTAAGCTTTACAGGAAAGCCACAGTGACAAACAACCCCTCACTCGCTCAGCATGCAGAGAGACTGAAGCTGCAGATAGTGACCTGCTGAAGGTGCTGGTGGAATTTATCAGTGAAAACATCATAACTGTGAGATCAGATAACACGAGCTCTGGTTACACTGTGCAACAGGGCCATTGTTTGCAGACAGATGCAGAGAGTGGTTTCATACAAAGTCATATTCAAGATGTTCATCTGCATTGTTGAGTCTGAATAACTTCTTGTGGCATTTTTGGATAGAACATTATTTGTTAAAAAAAAAATGCTTCTTCTACTTATGTTTATATTTATCAATACTCTTTTATCTATAGAGAAGAGTTAGGGCAGCTCAGAGAGGTTATGTGGTTCATTACATCAGAAAGAGAGATCTGACCCATTTTAAACACATCTTCCCTGTTTCCTCCTTGTTGGACAATGTTTTTCATTTGCAGAAATCTCCAAAAGCTGCTTTTGGGATAGCAGCGTTTAAAATAATGTTTTTGTTTGTTTTTAGAGCAGACAATTGAAACCACACACACACATAATAATCACTCACAATCTATACCCCAAGCGGGTTTTGAACACCCACCTCTGTGTCAAACATGTGACTTTCACACTGGCCCACTTCCAGCGCAAACAAATGTTTTCAGTTCAACGTGCCAATCACAACAGACATGTCATTAAATAGAAAAGTCTGGGCAGGTCAGTACATCCAGCAGTAAGACATTTTACGTTTTTCTTCATCAGGTCATCATCACAGATGGAAGGGCTTCATATCTCTCTGGTCATTCTGCTAGGTAATACTTGGTAAACTCATTCAGTTTTAATATATGTTATTCATTGTGTTATATTAAATTCATGCGTTCATTGTCAGTGCTGTAATGAGCAGTAATCTGCATTTAGTGCAGTGGGATACACTGTGTTACTCTGTTGTAATGCACACTCATCACATTTATATTTGATTTTGTGATTGCTTTCATTTTGCTGTAGTAGTATCATGCACTCATGGCTGGACCTCTGGATCAGAGTTGGAGATGACAGTCAGACCAGGAGACAACATCACTCTCTTCTGTGACTGCAAGTTATCATCCGGAGTATACATCGTGTGGTACAGGAACTGCTCTCATGAGAACCAGCCTTCTCTCGTCCTTAAAAATGAATGGAGAATAACAACAAACATTGAACGCATACTTAATCCTATCCCTCGTTTCCACTTTGTGAGAAACTCTTCCTCTGAGTCCTATGACCTGCTGATCATTAACATCACTGAGACCGATGAAGGGCTCTACTACTGTGGAACTAAACAGTCGAAGGTGGTGTATGAAGAACAATTCACTTCCGCACATATTTACACAGATGGCAACATCTCAACAAGGATCCATGTCAGTGAGTATGCTGTTCTTACTAATCGATTTATCTTAATTGACAGTTTAAAAAAGACCTTCATCTACTAAATTAAATATTTTAATTTTGAGGCAAACTCAAATTCAAATGTAAATCTAGATATGTATTTCTTCCAGATTCCAGCTCATGCCCTGAACCCGGTGGACACATTTTGAACCCTGTTGTGACCTGGATGATGGTGCTCACTCCAGCCTTTACGATTCTCACCTCCTTGATTTCCTTTATTCTGGTGTATCTCTTCTTTCAGAAAACAGGTACTGTTGTCGCACACTTGTTTTCCCTACTACTGTTTAAAATAAATGAGGTCAAATCTATTATTTATACATAAAGGAAAGCTCTAATAGTGAACTATGTTTTCATAGGTGCAGTGGGTGGTACTTTGTAATGTTGTTGTATTTTATTTTGCAGATAAGGAACCTCAAATTCTCCAGAAAAGACTTAACACCAGGATTCAAAAAAGATGGGATCAGGTAATGAACACAAGACATTTAGGAAACGTACAAAGTCTACATTGATCTATAACAGCACCTCTTAGCAGTCATCTCCTCGTCAGCAGTGGTTTCATATTTCACAGTTAGACATCTTTATTTAAAACAGCAAACTATATTTCTAAATAACAAATGTCAAATGATTTCTCAGGATGAAGATTTGTGTTTCACACGAGTTGTGTTCCGAGCGAAGGATGGAGAAAAACAACAATAGACGGAAAATGGACAACAATATCACATTCACACTGATTAGGCAGAAACAAACTAAAGTTCAAGGAGTTCAGATTCAGAAGGGTTACATCCATGTGCTCTGTTTAAGTATTCAATCCCTCCTGTTTTTCTCTCAGTTGTTGTGCCAATCTATCAGATCATGAAGTGTTGATGTGTGTCATAAAGATTGGGTTTAGTGCCTCTTGACCTGTTCTTACTGAAATCTTATTAATAAGCTGTGTTCAAACATAATATTATCATCAACTAACAAACGGCTCCTTTCCTTATGTATGAATGTGGTATCATTACATATATTTGAATCCTGATCAAAATGATTAATATAAGAAAAGATAATAAATACATTGAAAGGATAGCAGGATGAACATTTCAGTATTCCAGAAAAACAGTAAAATTCTAAATACTTTAGATACATTTTACATAGCCTACTTTTGAACCAAGTGAATTGACTTGATTCAGGATGTTTCTCTCTTTCTCGTCGCTCTTTGATTGTTGGATGTGCCAACATGATATCTGCATATTTTCTCCTCAACTAAGTTGCTGTGTCTAAAAATGTAATGTAACATTTAACATTAATTTATATCCAATGTGACATTATCAAAGACATTACCTCCTATTAATGTATTTTGTTTTTCTACTAAATATTATTGATTGAATGACAGACTCTTTAGTTGACCATAATAATTAAATTAATCATTCATAATACAGGTTATTATTTAGGACTTCTGTTATTGGCATTAACCACAACATAGTGTATCCAAATTCCTTCATTAAAGGAATGTAATGTATTTCTTAATGTTTTCATTCTTTCCAAATTCGACTTTTTTGTTTCAGTTTGTTTTATTGCTTTCCACAACTCCAATAACAAGTTACACTTGATCAGATGTGCAGATCAACCTCCATGTGTAATTGTATTTCCTGTTTGTTTTTATTAAATACATTTAAACTTCTAGTTCACATTTTTGACTGAAATTAATCGCTAACATTTCATCATGGTGTTTTAAGATTATTGCTCTGCAACAAGACACAACTTTTATTTCCGGACAATTTCCTGTTTTTATTTGAAATGATTATCGGCCCCCACCCTTCAACAGTGGTCTGAGACAATTCAAAGTAAGCTTTACAGGAAACCCACAGTGACAAACATCCCCTCACTCGCTCAGCATGCAGAGAGACTGAAGGTGATCAGTGAGCGCATCATAACTGTGAGATCAGATAACACGAGCTCTGGTTGCACTGTGCAACTGGGCCATTGTTTCCAGCCAGATCCAGAGTTTGGTTTCATACAAAGTCATATTCAAGATGTTCATCTACAGTACATAGTTCATTTTGAATAACATATTGTGGCATTTTTGGATGGTTGGAACAATGTTGTTTGCAACTAAATATTTGTAAAACAGTATGCATCTTCTTTACCAAAACAAAGTCTTCTTGTGTTGAGCCAAATGCTTTTGTAACAGGGGAGAGGCTACAGGTGGTGTCACAATACAAGTACCTCAGAGTCATGATTGATTCAACACTCAATTGTAAAGCTCAGGTTAAAAAAGTATGTAACAGGGTCAAATTCAGTCTGTTGAATCTTAGGTTCACTAGAGATTACATGTCAACTGAGGCAGCTCTGATGTACACACACTCTATTGTTCTCTCACACATCACCTACTGCTTAACGACCTGGTCACATGCCAGTAGAGCAACATTAAAACCACTGGAGTCATTGTACAAACAAAATAATATATATATATATCAAAATACAGGACAAAATAATCTGTTTATTTGCTCTATAATGAGCAGTAATCTGCATTTAGTGTAGTGGGATTCACTGAGTTACTCTCTTGTAATGCACACTCATCACATTTACATTTGATTTTGTGATTGCTTTTATTTTACTGTAGTAGTATCATGCACTCATGACTGGACCTCTGGATCAGAGTTGGAGATGACAGTCAGACCAGGACACAATATCACTCTCTACTGTGACTGCAAGTTATGAAGTTCAGATTCGGAAGGTTTAAATTCACATGCTCAGTTTAAGTATTCAATCCCTCCTGCTTTTCTTTCAGTTGTTGTGCCCATCTGTAACCAGACTTTTCTCACAGTAACTTTGTCATTATGTTATGTATTAGATCATGAAGTGATGACATGTTTTATGAAGTTTGGGTTTATTGCCTCCTTACTTTCATTAAAAGGAAATGTTCTTACTGAATAAGCTGTGTGCAAATAAAACATCATCAACTAACAAAAATGCTCATTTTCTTTATTTAATTTGATATCATTAGACATAATTGAATCCTGATAAGAAATTATCAATATAAGAAATAATAATAAATACATTGAAAGGATAGCAGGATGAATATTTTCAGTATTCCAGAAACCAGTCAAATTCAAAATATTTTTGATTAATATCACAAAGCCTACTTTGTATCCAAATGTTCACTCCTTGAACTTGACCACTATTGGCTCTGTGAGGCAATTGTATTTTGCATAGAAACATTAACCATTTAATTGTTTTGTTCTATAACTGTCATTTAGATATGCATTTTATGAGGCTTGCATGCCCAGAAGGGTCACATCATCATTGTGACATCAATATCTTGTTCTAATAGCTACTTTTCCTTCCATATGCTGTTAAATTACAGCTGTGTTATAAAGCAATATGACAGTTAATACACCAGTTTTGCCTTTAAGTCTGAAAAAAACACCAATATTTCGACCAACAAAAAATCTAGATAAGAACAGTTAAGCCAATTTATATTCAGTTCAATGCTTTCTCCCTCATTTACAAATCAAGCTACGTTTTTATTTTCACATAGGACTCTAGTACTTAAAATGTTCAATCACAAATAACAACAAAACATAACTTTTTTTTGCATTTATTGAAGCTGAAGATGTTTTAGTGGGCCTTACAGACCCAGATGGGCAACAGATGCCCATTCGGTTTTTGTTTTCCTTGAGCAGAGCCACGTAGGAGATCTTCGGGTAACACTTTATGGTAAGGGTACATGAATCATCATGAATTCATGCATGACTTAATGCATGAAAAAGCATGAATTCATTCATGTAGTACTTCATGAACTATCAGTAATGTACAAGGATTAGTAGTATCTCATACATCACTTAATGCAGGAACAATACCTTCATTAATGCGTCAACTAAGGTATCTCAATCATCATGACTTCTGAGTTATTAATGATGTTCATGTCTTCTTCATATAGATCTGCAGTTAAAGTGACAGGCCAAACAACTGACCAGTCACAGCAATTCCAAGAGTTGTAATCATGATTAACTCAGCATTATTGTGTCATTACTTCATCATGTTTGTGCCCCTTCAAATAAAGTGGTGACCTGTTCCGTTGTTTACACTGATAAATAACATATGATTAATGGCCTATGTGAAATCACCTTTATTAACCATTTGGTGCTCATGCATCAATCATCTTTGTGATCCCTCAAATAAAGTCAGCCCTTATGTCTATTAGGCATCATGTATTTGGCAATATTAAAAATGCAAATTAGATCATAATTTTGGACTTAACTTCAATGATCAATTATTTAGTTAGGACTTTTTGTATTTATCATACAGTATTATCTTAAAGCTCACAAACCATTTAAGATAACTCATTCATAATATTAACAAACTTTAATTTATAATCCAAAGCCAACAAGATCACATTTTCACATATTATGTCACATAAGCAAGCAATAAAACAATTTGGCAAAGACACAAGATACATGGCAATAGTAAGTTAATAGTAAATCATACCATGTTTATATTGTTGAATTATGTGTGATTTTAACTTGATCACAACAGATAAAATGCACTGAAACTACTTGCATATAGACCATCAGGGATTTATCTTTCAGAAAAAAACACCTGACTCGTAATGATAATAGATGTGAGGCACGGACAGGGGGTATCTCGAAACGTCCATCTTCTTCATATCTGAAGTCAGTGAGCTCTTGGTTGTTCAGGGAAACATGACCCGAATGTCCTTCAGTCAATGACCGAGAGGTCCTTTCTTATGCCTGTTTCCAAGCCAGTAAGTCCATTCTATAACTGCAAGATGTTCTTTCAAAAGTTTTTCAGTTTGGTTTTCCCTAAGGTGCCAAATTATTGATTTGTAGTTAATCATGATTACAACACTTTGAATTCAACAGAATACATGCACTGCTGTGACCGACAGACCGGGTCACCACTTTATTTGAAGGGGCACAAACATGATGAAGTAATGACAAAATCATGCTGAGTTCATTATGATTACAACACTTGGAATTGCTGTGACTGGTCAGTTGTTTGGCCTGTCACTTTAACTGCAGATCTATTTGAAGAAGACATGAACATCATTAATAACTCAGAAGTCATGATGATTGAGATACCTTAGTTGATGCATTAATGAAGGTATTGTTCCTGCATTAAGTCATGCATGAGATACTACTAATCCTTGTACATTACTGATAGTTCATGAAGTACTACATGAATGAATTCATGCTTTTTCATGCATTAAGTCATGCATGAATTCATGATGATTCATGTACCCTTACCATAAAGTGTTACCGATCTTTGTTTCCTGGGCCTCTGTCAGCACGGAGGCTTTTTCCTCCTGCCATAGGAGACGATCATTTTCAAGCTGCTCCTTGGCTGGTTCCAGAAGCGCTGCCATGAGGGTTTTGATTGTTGACACTTATTTCTGCAGCTCGGAAAGATGGGTGTCATGGGATACCTTCAGCTGTGGGGTGATGGATGTTTTCTCCTTGTGCCGCTGAGATTTTGGTACTTAAGCTCCTGCTGAGTCTTTTTCACAGCAGACTTGAGCTTTGTTTCTCCAGCTGAGTGAGAAGGGAAGCTGGACTCCTCCTGGAGGATGGTTTCATCCAGCTCGAAGCGGCGGCGCTCAGTCTGTAGGGGATGTTCTGCTTTTTCAGGGCAATTTGGAGCTTTCCATTCTCCACTCTCTCTATTTCCACCTCGACGTTAGTTTTTTTTGTTATTCTATTATTATTTTACTCTTTGACTGTTGATTTTCATCCATTTACTGAAATGACTAAATCTTCTTATGCAGTATAATCTAACAGTCATAAAGAGTAGCATAATATAGGAATTTATATAATATAATATGCATTTTTTTATAAATGTTTAATGTGGTAACCAATTATTTTAATGGAATTAATTTGGGAACATGTTCAAAAATAAAATGGGATGGAATGCATTGTATCTTTTAGCTACCAATCACTCACAAGGCAATTGTATAGATGCATTTACTGATGAACAAATCCGCCTTGATCAACTTGTTGCCAGATATTCCCTTTTGAAACCGCTCTGTGGTGAAAAGCACATGTTCCTTACATCATAAATCATGTCATGAGAAAATGTTACTGTGCCTCACTTTAATAGACATTTTCTCTTGTAGCCAACGCTGGGATGAATGATGTGGGTGATTGCCTCTTTGCTGATCAAACCTGACAGCAGGCATCCAATAACTCACCATTGGGATTTATAATAACTTGATTGTCCACACCAGTTAGAGGCATAACCCATTGTTTAAACAAATGCATTTGTTTTATTACTTACATATTGTTGTTCATTATCTATGTATGCTTGTATAACATATGAAATGAAATAACAAGACAAACACAGTGCACAATGAATTTGAGCACAAACCACAGTATGTAGCTCAAGTGATCGGTAAAGGCTTACAGGAAACCCACAGTGACAACAGCCTCTCATACGCATGCAGAGCTTAACATGCAGACAGACTGAAGCTGCAGGCTAGTGGTCTGATGAAGGTGTTGGTGCACACACTCACCTTCACCTTCATCAGGTGTTGGTGCACACCCTCACTGTGTTTACCGTTTGTCAAATTGCATGCTAATCTCCTCCTGACCTCTTGTGGAGATAAGTAAAACACATACAAATAAAGCCCACCATAAGAGGTTTGCCCTGCACTATACCCAACAGTTCAAACTTGATTATTTCTTGTAATCTTCCTTCTAAAGTCCATAAACATGAGTCCTCAAAGGCTCAAACCTACATTTTCAGTTGTTCTGTTCTGGCTAGCTAAGCGTTATATTTCCAATAGCTATTTTATGCATTCCGGAATTAAGGTGTATAGGCTATATGTATACATGTATCCATAAAACAATCAATATTCTATTTAAAGGTTCCCTATACTGTTTTTCATCTTTATATTATAGGTCTCAGATATATACAAAACATGTCTCTAAAGTGTTTGGCTTGAAATACCAAACAGATCATTGTAGCATCCCATAATCCCCTCTGTTTCAGCCCTGTTTCAAAAGTGTTGATTCTCTGAGTTTTACTTTAGAGGAAAATAAGGAGCCACTCCCCACGCCCCTCTGAGAGATATTTGGTTAAAAAGAACACAATGGTGCTCTAGGAGGACATTCAGGTGATAAGGTGGGCGTGGGTTACCTTGGTTGGTGATTGGCTAATGGTTACACAAGCCAAAAAAACATTATGACATCATAAAGTGGCCAAAATCTGTTCAGCTCATTTTCAGACAGGTTTTTATAGAAATGGATCAGGACAAAAAGTGAACAAATCTTTTTTGCTGAAACTTTCAGAATATCTTTACACAGAGGGGACACATGTTTATGTATAAAAGACATGAAAACGTGGATTTTGCATAATAAATGACATTTATGTTCATTCTTAAACTGCAATTTATTATGTCATATTGCTCTCACAAATGTTTAACCATGCTGGCAATGTTAAGATTCTAACTTTACTCTCATTACTTGTTAGTATATCAAAGACAGCCCTTTTTAATCTTACATTCATATTCCAATAAAGTGCTTGTCCATGTAAAAGACAATCGAAAACATTGTATTCAGATATTTCTAAACAAACACACACACAAAATGTCATGAATACTATGAATAAAAATAGACTTAAGGTTCTGTCTGTATGCTTGACAAAAATATAAAAGCAAACCAAATAAACTATTTGAAAATTCAAAATGTGCATTAAAATGCACCCAAAAAACAGCTAGCAAGCAAACTATTCATAAGCATCTGGCAAATCAAAGGAGAACATTTTCAAAATGTGTGGGATGTCCAAGGCCGATCCATAGGATCAGAATGAGGACAGATTCTTTTTTAAGTGGGTCGATATAGGCAATGTTAAGGTTGGTTGACCCATTTCCAAGCTTACAAAATAAATAAAAACAGGAAACAATGTGATAAAAATACATATTTTGTATCTATTTTAGCAACAATCTGAAGGCTGACCACACTTAAAGTATCCAAACCTTTTTCAATGAAAAAAACAAAACATGATCTATCTTTACAAAATATTACAAGAAAGCATTTAAAGTATTGCTTTCTTATTTGTTACATCATTCGTATTCATTTGCTGCAGGCCATATGTTTGTAGTGCAGACCTTTTCAGCTTTTAAACATATCTAAGCCCCCTGAAAACGTGGTTTTAAATCCCAACTAAATCCTGAGAAACAATATATAGTCAAGACTAAATAAGAAACAATACAATATAAAGTCAGAAAAACATCCTTACATAGTTTTATTTACCGGGTCTAAACCAAAATAACTGAACTCTGCTGTAAGGGTGTGGTTATGTCATTTCATAATCAAAGAACCTCACAACTGTAATCAGATTATGATTCTAACGTTATAAATTCATAGCCTAGAAAAATTATATATGGCCCATTTCAAAATTGCGAGAAAAACAGAAAGAAATGGACAAATACAGAAACTGTTTTACCTGGGCCATTACATTCACTGAATTACAATATTGTAATCAGTGCACTGTGAAAAGAACTCTCTATTCTCAATACTCATTAAAGGCATCAAACCTAGATCAGGATGACAAATTTGAGATTATAAAATCACTAAATTAAAAAGTTTCTCTCCTGCAGTAAATGTTTTCATAGGAGGTTTATATTAAGTGTAAGCATTGTGTCTGTTATACAGAAGACATCATCAACTTAATGTAATCCTTCAGACATAGGCAAGCGTCAAAATCTGCATCCATATCAACCATATTTCTACCTAAGACTTATAATAAATAAAAATAAAACAACTTCAGCTCTCCGTGCCAGATATTATCAATGAGGTTATGAAACTCCTTTTCAAATTCAATAAAAAAATAAAAACACTGATTATCAGAGTTTTTGAAGACCACTTTGAGGCTTCTCTGTTGTTGACTCTTTCTTTTTAAAAAGATTTTTTAACCTCATAGATTTCTTGCTCTTTTCCCTATGCTTGTTCTTCTCAACTCCAGTCTCAGAGTGCAATGAAGGAGATGGGAAAGCAATCGTTGGTGGAGACAGTGGTGGCTCCACATCTGTTGAAGCAGAGAGGCTGGTCGGGCTTTTAGCCACGGAGTGGCAGGACTTCTCAAGGATTCCATCATACACAAGCTGGCTCAAAGGGCAAGTCAAAACTTCTGATGACGACTTCCATGGTGCCTGGGAGGCTGCCATAAGGTCCGGCTGTCCAATTCTACCAGGAGATGAACTTGATCCAGATGCTCCCAACTCCTCCTTCAGTATTGATTGTTTAGGTATATCAATTTGTACATCAACTATGTCAATATCATCTCTTTGCATTCTTGGTATTCTTCTTCTGAGAGAACCAGCCGACACATCAAGTTCATCTCTTAGTATCCTTTTACCTGTTGACAACCCTAAACCAAACTCTTGCTCCTCTGTAGAGGATGAGGTATCGATAAGGGTTTCAAATCTCTCTTTGGGTGGCATTTTTAACGACGCAGTATCTGTGCAATACTCCAGCTCATCTCTAGATATCCTTCTTGATGGTATTCTGGTGGCTTCGATCATGTTCTCCATTGCTAATGCCCTCATAGAGGTATCGAGCTGGCAGTCTTCTTTATTCCATGGAAGCTTTTTAGAAACTGTGTCGAGGGACATTCCTATTGTATCTCTTGTAATCCTTCTGGACAATGGGTCAAACTCAACATCATCCTGTGTCATCTTTCTTGATGCACTGTCCATTGAAGCCCCCATCATCTCTCTTGATATCTTTCTAGGTCTAGGCTTCTCGGTTGTTGCATCTATTTCATTCCAAATAATCTTTCTCACATCCAGAGGTAAATCACTAACTTCTCTGTATACATTCCTTGAAGCAGTGTCAATCAAATCCTTAATTGTATCTCTCTCTACTTTCCTGACTGGGAATTCTGCATCCAACTCATCGGAAAGCACCTTTCTAACTGAAACATCCATGGGAACTTCACTCCTGTCCCTGGATTTTTTCCTGGATGTACCCTCTATTAAAGACTCTTCTTTGGACATTTTCAAAGAAAGGGTTTCTAAAGAACTGTTCAACTTTTCTTCTTTTGCCGACGTTCTGCAGGAAACATCTATGGAAGCTTCAAGTTCTTCTACAGTAGTTTTGCGAACTGGACTTTCAACAACAGCGTCTGCCTCTTTAGTCAAGGGCTTTGCAACGGAGCTGTCAGCATGGAACTCAATATCATCCTGATAGAGCTTTTGAGAGCAAGTGTCAACAGAAGGGCTAGGGAACATTTTGCCGAGAGGTGGGGAGATCATATAATCTGTGTCGTAGTACATCTCTTGGGAGACTCTATTTGTGAGAGAAATAAAAGGAAGGAATAGGGGTATGAAAAGACAATGAATCAATCAAGGAATTAAATAAGAATGTAGCATAAATAATCAGTGCTTGAGCATGATCAGTGATTACAAAATAATAATTGGTATTTAAACGTTTTATCAAATCAAATCAAAGTGTATTTATAAAGCACATTTAAAAGCGATTTTTGGTCGTGGCAAAGCGCTGTACATGTAATACATAGTACAATCACTTAAAAACACATTACTATATTCATAATAAAAGACAATAAATTACAACAGATATATAAAAAACACAGGGAAAAGTCAGGAGTCGTGCTCCGCTCTGACTAAAAGGCCAGGGAGAAGAAGTGTGTTTTAAGCGTAGATTTAAAAAACCCCTAGGGTCTGGGCCGACCTCACATGGAGGGGCAGAGTGTTCCAGAGCCTAGGGCCAGCTGCTGCGAAGGCTCAGTGACCTCGGGTTTTGAGCCTGGTCTTGGGCACTACCAGCAGCAGCTGGTCAGCCGACCTTAAAGCTCTGGCTGGGGTGTAGCGCTGGAGGAGTTCAGCTATATAGGCCGGAGCCCATTTAGTGCTTTAAAAACAAATAAAAGGAGTTTAAAATCAATTCTGAACCGAATTGGAAGCCAGTGCAATGAGGCCAGAATTGGGGTGATGTGGTCACGCTTTTGTGGCCAGTGAGTAGACGCGCAGCTGCGTTCTGCACTAGCCGCAGACGCCTGTTCCATACCCACGTACAGAGCGTTGCAGTAGTCCAACCTTGAGGTAACAAAGGCGTTAATAACCCTTTCCAGGTCTTTAAAAGATAAAAACGACTCGGTCTTGGCCAATATTCGTATTTTAAAAAAGCAGGTTTTGACTACGCTGCTGACCTGCTTATCGAATTTAAAAGCGTTATTGAAGGTCACTCCAAGGTTTGTGACAGAGGGGAGGATATTATTTTTGAGGGAGCCCAGAATATCAACCTGGGAGGCTGGAGGTTGGGATCCAAAAAAGATAACCTCAGTCTTGCTCTCATTGAGGTTGAGGAAATTTTGGCTCAGCCAGGATTTGATCTCTGCTAAGCAGTTCATCAATAGCTGTAATGAGTTGTCATTTGAATTGAGTGGCAAATAGATCTGTACATCGTCGGCGTAGCAGTGGAAGGGGATGTTGTGTTTTGTGAAAATTGAACCTAGGGGCAGTATGTACAGTAGAAAAAGGATGGGGCCCAGAATCGAGCCTTGGGGAACCCCACAGGTAAGAGGGGCTTTAGCAGAGGAGAAGGCACCTAGCTGCACAGAGAAGCTACGTTCTGTCAGGTAGGACCTGAACCATGCAGGCTGTTTTAGGCAGGAAGACCTACTGTTTCTTTAGAGTTTTCCGGAAGAGCGTCCCTTCCTCGCCGGGGTATGGGGCTCTGATAGGCATAAGAAGGTCGGGGTCCGGGGAGATCATCGCAGCCGGTGGATGAGTGACGCTCCGAACGACGTGATCGGCATATGGTGGATCCCCGTGTTCGAGGGGAGGCCTTCAGTGGTGACATTGGAACTAGAGGAAGGTCACAGATAAAATAATCAGCAAAACTAAAACAACAGCAAACAAAATCCACATTTGTCCATACAACCTTTCTAAATATATGGTTCTGGAAGCTTTGTGATGTAGGGAAAAGTCACTGGACATTTAGGTAAACTGCAAATGACGAGCTAACTACAAACATGTTTATCAGCTGGAACATGCTGGCGCTAAAAGCTTCTGTCCATAGCTGCACTGTTATACTCTGTAGAAGGAAAATATGATATCTGAGCTTACAAACTAGTTAAAATTCAATCAGCAATCTTGCTAACGTTCAGTCAGTAGCATTGTTAGTCAATTTGCCAAAGGTTCACATTTGTTTAAAATATAAAATGTTGTCTGAAAACCTTGTTACTTGTGGATGTGGATGACATCTGCCAATCACATGCCTTGAACTCCAAACACATAGTGGACACTCATAGGGAACAAAGTAAAGAATCAGGACTAATTGCTGTTGCTTACCATGTTGTACGGCTGGAGAAGGAGGCGCTGTTAAAAGATCCTCCATAGATCCATGGACGGAGCTGTGGCATGACCATGATGGTTGGGGCACTCTGGGAAACCCTAGGGCAATTGAGTCTGAGTAGAGCTGAGCGCTGAGGTTTGCTATGCCAGGATTCCTAATTATTGGAAAGCCACAGACGCGCTCAATATACTGCCATCGATGGAGGCGCTCCCGTAAGCAGGCTGTTACTTCACACAAGGCATTCCTTTGGGATATATGAAGAGCGTTGTGACATGTGTTAATTATTTACTGTGACAAACACAATCAAAACTTGCCGAGTGTGTTTTGTGACTCACTTTGCCTCCAGGATCTTCTGGTCAACTTGGTCTAGAGAGGAGCTGTGGGCGACCTGGAGAGTCCCGAAAACAGAACTCCTCTTCTTCTTAATCCTCTCCGCCTGTGAGAAAGTACATGGGAAGGTCACTAAACCAAACTGAGGCTGCATGGCGGCCATGCTGATCATAGCCATGGTGAAATTCCTGGCTTGGCATTTGACCTTTGTGCCCTCAAAAAAAATGTAAATCCTTATTGACCATTACTTCTAAATGATGAAATTCCAGGCCTGGTTATGTATGTAGTAATTTGTTAGAATTTCTGTAAAAAAAATTACAGTTTTGCAACTAATCAAGTATAGTCACTGTGAACATTGGTGTGTTTTTCATGTCTGTCCCCCTTTTGT